>NW_017257266.1:133827-216266 GCF_001594055.1 Mycetomoellerius zeteki | reverse complement strand
TCGTGTAGCCGGTTTCTGCACCGCCATTTTTCCTGCTTTGCTCTCTTAGCCAGCTTTCCGTGGTGCACGTTCGTCGCGATTTCTATACGCGCTTCCGCTATTTCTCACGCCGATTTAAGCCAGCGTCGCCGCTTCGCGAAACGACGATCCGATTTACGCAGGACACGCGCGCAAAGCCGTCTTAATGACTTTACGAGGAAGCGTTTGCGTGCGGACCAGCAAACCGCCTGTTTATTTCTCTGCTCGGAAATAACAACGGCTCGTTATTAGCTCTTAATCTTGGCCGCACTCCGTAAAACCCGGGACGAGAAAGTAGAGAGTCTCGGCAAAAGCATCGGGAAAGATTTCCCGATTTTTACGGCGGTTGCGGCGAGGAAAAAGGAGCAGAGAAAATAAGTCAGTCTTTCTTATTTTTCCTCGTCGTTTACGCGACTGCAGCGGTGCGATTCGAGGCAGCTTAAATCTCGCATCCGAGGCGCGTATTCCAGGATGTCCATATGTTATATATTTGCGGAAGCGGTAATAACAGCGAAAGCTCGACGAAACCACGGAATTCGGCCCGATGCCTTGTCGATATTTCACGTGATAAATTCGAACTCTCATATCCAGACGTGGCGGTCGCGTTCGCTCTTGTCACGGGCTCGACCTTAAATTTCCTTAACGCGCCGCGCGTATATTACCGAGTTCCGATAGCAATGGTGAATGCTCGATAGAGGATGACTTTTGTGCCCATACGGAAATTCCTATAGTGGTACGCTCCGCTGCCATAGCGGTAGATAGCAGACATCTACAATTTATCCGAGTGTTCGTGAGAATTTGTCAACCTGACGAAATATTCTAAATTGAACATCGACAGAGCAAAAAAAATACCTCACCTTCTGGAATCTGCATCGAAAGAATGATTTTGTTGAAGTTTACATTTAAAACTTTAGTTAAATGCATATCTGAAAACAATCTTATTGGACGATTAAAATAATTATGTAGAAATCTCAAGCATATAATGAACAATGCCGTAAAAATTTTGACTTTCTAGCAATTAATTTGAGCGTAACCTATATAATTATTTTGATGGTCCAATAAAATTATTTTCAGATCTGTATCTAACTAAATTTTTAGAATAGTTGTCACAAATTCCTCATCCTAAAATTCCATAATTCTTCTCTGATTTTCAAATAAAATGATTTTCTCTGACTTTCAATAATATTTTGAATTTTCGTCCTGATTTGAAAACCATTAAATATTTTATTGAGAAATCAATTTATGATGAGTAATGTAAATTACTATTAATGTTATTGACCGCTTACATTTTTAATTGTTAAGTTGGTAATATTTCACAACTGCACTGTTAAAAATTTCATGAAATTTAATATACTTTTTAATTTACATTTAATTTGAACTTAATTTCTTGACATTACATTAAAATTAATGTATTTATAACTAAAAACTAACTTTAATGTACAAGAGATACTTTACAGTAACTTTTCCATTGTTTCTTTTGCCATAAATACATAAACGAAACACAATGCTAACTTACCTCTTGTGCCAACGAGACTCGATCTCCTCTACTTTTAATTTCGTTCATAACCATGAGCTTCATTTATATGTAAAGGAAGCTCGTAGTTTTATTTCTAACAGTGTGTGTGTCGATGTGATGTACATTAAATTTCTTTAAAGAATTTTAATTTTCTAGAAAATTTTACAAAATTCTCTGCCTTTTCCCTAATTTCTCTGATTGTTTTCAATTTCATTGCCAATTCTTTGATTTCCCTGATTTTCCGTTTTATTCACATAAATAAAGATAGAACGTTTCTATCTTTATTTATTACACTGAAGAGAACCCAATACCAGGGTTGAAATGTTCGTCTGTATTTTAATTTAATTGTAATATATATACATTTACACACGAAGAACTTGTGTCGGCTCACATAAGCTTTTTCACTGTACCATCATTATCGATTAGTTTTTAGAATATATTCGGGAATTCTATAAAAATTTACAAGACTCCAAATAAAAAAAATATCTAAAATACAGTGATATGTATATACAAAAACGCATTTGCCTCTTAAAAAAATGCCGATTCTGTCGGCTAGGCTTGGCAGCGGCCAATCGTAGAAAAGAAAGATATTGAAACGATAAAAACTACTCCTCCCCCGCGAAATTTTACGGTCCGATATCTTCCTCCCGGAACGATTTATGACCGCCGCCTTTTTTCCATCGCTCGAACGCGCGCGTTTTCTCTTTATTAACCCTTTGCAAATGGCACGATTTCCCATTGTAAAATTAGTACGCATTATTCCACGCCGAATTGTGCACCGCGGTGGAATTTCGATATCGGCGAATGCACTTTCGATCGCGCTAATCGGCTCGAACCGACGAAGCGGACGCGCTTCCCAGGTCGTTACTTTCCGAGCCGAGGTATCTCGATGAACACGCAGCTCGCGTAATTTTAACGTAAGGGGATTAACGCGACGATGCTTGGACATACACCGATTACCCATACTCCATGATAAGGGACCAGCTTAATGCACAGAGAACGTCGGATTACACCTGACGGCCCAGGGGTTATCCGGAGAAAAGACAACGTCGATGCGCCGACGATAGCAATGTGAGAACCTAATTGAAGTGGGCGCGGACGATAACAGCTTGACTATACGAGACTCAGCCACGCGAACTCCTCGTTCACGGGGATACGCTAGTCTAAGGAGATTAATTCGATATACAATGCGGACGTTAGCGTCTAAGGAATTTCAGATCCAATAAACACAGGCATTCGAACAATCTTCATTTAAGAATCTTAAAAAATGTCAAAATGTGTGGAAGATTTAACATAATTGTTTGCTCAATCTGCAAGTTTAATGAGGTAATAAAGTTCGGTGAATGTTCTGAGAAAATAAACACCACTTAATTAATATACATATGACCTTTATTGTTCTTCAAAGTAATCCCGTCTAGAGACAATACACTTCTAATAACATTCGTGCAACTTACGGAAACTCTGTGAAAAGTCATCTTTGAATATCGCCGTAAATCTTGTTGTCACAAACAACAATACCAAATATTCGATGTTCGTAAATCAAATCCCTTTCATTGCCTCCTTTAATTTAGGGAACAAAAAGAAATCTACTGGAGCAAGCAAGAGAGTAGGGAGAGTTATTAAAAACAGTAATGCAATGCAAACTCAAAAATTGCCATATATATTTTAAATCAGAAGGTAGAGAGTTCATAATTAAGTCATAATCATATCCCAGGACGTCATTTGATACAAAAAGTGAACTTAAAAATAAACTTATTAGGTCATAATTATGCACTTATGATATTATTAATATATAACTTTTGTTCTACTTGAAATTGTGTTGTCTCTAGGGAAATCACTTTAAAAGAGAATAAAGGTTATTTGTATATCAATTAAGTGGTGTTTATTTTCTCAGAATATTCATCGAACTTATTACTACACCACGTATATGTATGTTCGTGTACAATTTTCCGTTATTGTGCAAAAATTAGATCTTCCATTATAATTCAGAGAAATAGTGGGTAATTAAATACGATTGTTATTTATTTCATTGTTATTTTATATCATTTAAAATTTTACATTAGCTTATACACTGAAAAAAAAATTGCAATTTTAAATAAATATTTACTCCAATAGTATTAACGAAATATTTATTTATAGTAAATAAATATTTATTCAAAATAAGACAATTATGTTTAAATCGAATAAATATGTTTACATTTAGTAGATATTTCGTTAGTGCTATTGGAGTAAATATTTAAAATCTGCAAATTTTTTTTCTGTGTATATTTATTTTTTACGAGCGTTTTAAGTCTTTCAAAATATTATAATAGAGTATAAATGCAGTTTAAAAAATCTTGGACTATAGGAAAATCCAAGAAAGAGTATAAATCCAATATATGACGGATCAAGGATCATTTTGAGCTTCCAAAATTCGGCGATTTAAAGATTTCGAAATGTTTGAGAACTGAATTGGGGAAAAATGCAAATGTTCGGAGCACGCATGTCAATGTTGAGGATTCACGAATAGAAGGATCGAACGTACCGAGTAGGCTTCACCGACAGGTTTCGCCGGCAGATGTACTTCACACGATAACGACTTTAGTCATGGTGTCACTCTTCGGTAACCCTTGTGACGTCTGGTAGATCGTTCGCATAATGGAACCCTCAACGTTAGCGGTACCTTCAACACGCAACGCCGTTACGGAGGGATTTCGACGGGAAATCGCCAGCGCGACCAGCCTGGGGCGTATCATGCGAAACCGAGATGAGCGTGTAATTTTTGTTGCGCCCGGTATTGTTCGCGTTTCGTGAATGGCGGGCCCTGGGGATATCGATGTCTCGGAGAGAGAGTGTGGCGCGGCATGGCTTGGCCGCCCGAGGGGCATTCATCAAACCGTAATTTCTTTCCGCTTTTGTCGCGTGGCAGGCGGTCCGTACGTGATGAAAAGTCGAATGGACCCGCTTTTCTACGGGCCGTTCGTCAGGAGAGCACCGAAAAACAGCGTTATTTTCCCTTCGACACAGCAGCCACGCCCACCGGAAGGGCGTGTGTTTGCGATTAAAATGCGGAAATATTGTAAGGCACGATCGATAAACGTATTATAACAATAATGTAAGAAACCGCATTCGATTACATTAAATAAAAGTAAATCTGAAAATATAAATTAGCTTGTATTGCGGCGATGCACACACAGTTCACGTTGTTTCTTTTTTCCTTTAATTTTCTTCTATGATTTCTTTAGATTTAAGTGTTGAAGTAGAAGACAGGATAACTCCGACGCTACTTCCGGAAAGTCCAAAGTCGTCTTCCCGCAGGGAATCGTATCCCGGTTCAACCTCCGTACTTATGGGAGTCGTTAAGAGGCGAATTCAATGGGGAAAGTCCCTCGGTCCGTTCATTACGGCCACAAGAGGCCAGCCCTTGCGGATTACGTCGCCACTTTAGCCTTTTCGTTGGAGACGTTACGGTGAACGGGATGAGGAAACCGAACGGGAACAATAAACATTTTCTAAAGCGGCTGCAAAGTGAGCGAGAATTTCCTCGAAAATAAGCTTTGAATTGGTCACACGTACCGCAAAGAAGTTTGCTGAGTATGCGATTAATTTCAGATGAATGCTCAGAAGATATCATTTCGAGAGAAATATAAAAATATCAAGACCTTCATACGAAGTGTCGATATTTATCGTATTTGTATATAGTTACACCGAGGCAACCGAGATGTCATATTTCTAAGATCGAATATCGATTCGGTATGTCATATTGCGTGCCACACGTTACATATATCCCGGTGAAAAGAAACGCTCGCATAATGCCTTCGTCGTAGAAACACCCGTCAACCAGCTAACTCGTCTTTTCTCGATTCGTTCCCAATGCTTTATGTATAACGAAATGGCATGCCATTTGTCGCTCTTGCGGACGCGTTATTAGGTCTTTTTCTGCAAAAGGAAGAGGGAGAGGTCATTTTTCAGTGGCGCATTGTCCCTATCGTTTCCTTTTCGACTGTCTGTCACACATAACACTCGTTATTCCATACATGGGAAAAAGATAAGAATAAGGAATTTCCAAACAAACTTATTGATTCTCAAAAAGGTACGAGGCGAGAGAAATTAAAAAAAATCTGAGAATACATCCAGTTTATTAGTAATTGATTGTCTTACTTCGAAGATTTAAATAATTCAGATCATAACGAATAGGATATAAATGTTATGTTTTTGCATCGTTTTATCCATTATATTTAATCCATTTTTTATGTGTTTATATCCATCGTTTCATGGAAAGAATGATTTTGCTGAAGTATTTAAAAATTTAGCTCTAGAAAATAATTTTATTGGATCATCAAATTAAATGTAGAATTAGAACGTTCTAGCAACTTTATTAAGCATTCTATATAATTATTCTAACAAGCCAAACAAAATTATTTTCAGATCTCACTGTAAAAAACATTCTTTAGTTGTGTTGAAACGGTCACTCAAGTCCTTGTTAAACTTTCGTGTTGAATTTTTTCGATATATTCAAATATTAATTTAACACCCTGTAAATATGTTATTTAAATGGTTTAAAATTTTACAAATTTTCCAACGGTGTATCTAACTAAATTTTTAGATACTTTAGCAAAACCATTCTTTCTGTATTGTGATTTTTTTATTTACTTACTGTTTGTCTCTTAGCTAAAGTAAGACTTTAATGAAACTGACACGTCGATTCGAGTTTTAATACGACAGATCGACGAGGAAATCACGTACTCTCGTGGTGCTCGAGAGAACGGCAGACAAATCTTTGAAGTTGTGTGGAGAAAGGGGAGGAAATCATCAAATGATAAACGATAATGATGCACCTTTGAAAAATCGTTCTTTCCGTTTCTTGCGGGAAAGCCAATGGCGCGTTCGCGAGAGTGACAGATGGCAAGTCGTTCGTCGACACACATGCACATACACAGCACCAGGTCCAGTGGGTGGGCGAAGGAGCAAAAGGAAACGGGTTGCGAGGATACTCTTTGATTCCGTTCGTTCGCTGCAAATATAAATCAGTTTCGTGCTCACCCTCTGCCGTTACGACGTCTCATTCTTACGTGATGCGCCCGTAAGGTATCGAATGCACGCCATCGACTTGTCGAAGGGTACGTCGCGTTTCTATCGTTGCATCACGTCGCGACGTCGATTTTCTATTTCCTTTATATGTTCCTGCGACTCGGAAAATTATCATTTTACGAACGATGAAATATGATGCGAACGTTTGGCTGGAATTTCACCTTGGAACGTCTCTCAGTTCTCTTTCTCTCTAGTCCTTCGCCCGAAATCGTTTTACGTTAAATTTATAGCATGATAAAGGTAAAAGAAAAGTATAATGCTACGTGAAAGATAGTAATGAAATATTTACGATTACAATTCAAGATCAAAGCTGCTGACCTGATATATCGCGAAATTTCTTGCTGACATATTCTTATGAAACGATGCGTACGAGGTGAAACGTTCTCGAAAGAGCTCGCGAAGAATTTCTGAAAACTGCCTCTCTTATACGTGGGGCTCGCGTTACACACGCTCCAAATAATTCATTCGTCATCCTTCCCCATCTTGACGACGGAGGTCTCGTCGACCATGTACGACGTACTCGAGTATTCAAAGGATTCGCGTGCCCGCGGAGCCCGCATCGAAGTCCTCGAATCCAAGCTTGTTCCCGGATTCTTCCGACAATGTCGCGCTCGGGAGATAATACGGAGCTCGCGCGGAAACACTTGCCTGGAAATGTGTACGACACGAATTCAAAGCCAGCCTTTGCTAGATTGTGCACTGGGGCTTCTCCTGCACGTTACACGAAATGCATGTGCGATGGAAGAGCGCGGAGGGATGTATCCGTCGATACGACGACACGGGTATTTTTATTAAATAAATAATACAGTTGTGCGTTGGATTAAATCATGCGGCTTCCTCTTCGTTTCCGATGATCAGATATCGCGATATCGTATGCAGAGTTTTAATATTAACGAGTATTTCTCTTGTAATTCGCAATGGGAATTACTCCTCGGCGGAAATTGCAATTAGCATTGCCATCGCTGCTCTGAATTAATTATTAGGTGAAACCAGACTCGATTATTAAGCGGCGACGGTGGAGCACGTCACGGTCTGCCTAATCCTATATTTTCCATGCCGATAATTTACCTCTGCCGGTGCTTGGCCTCGGGCGATATTTCGACTGGGTGCCTCGGCAGCGCAAGAACGTGCGCTCGCGGTAAAGTGGTTCATTTAGTATGCGGCTTTTCGATTAAGTGGCGTGGGCGCAACATCGCCGGTAGGGACGGCGCGTGTATCGAAGACGCGCGGAATGCGGTATACCAGCGACGACAAAACGAGCTTCGGGGCCGAAATCCGCAACAAGGATATCCACCAATGTATCCAGTAACGTAACGTTTGCGCCGGATATGTTCGCGCGCGGGTATTCAGCCGCATACGTGAAATACCTGGCGCGCCGAAAGCCTGGGCTCCACGGCGAGAGGAGCCTCCGCAAACGATCCATGTAAACGTTGCCGGTAAATGGAACTGATTGCTTCTCTCAGATCTCTACGTACAGAGCCCGCCGGGACAGACGTCACGTATGGACGTGGTGCACGTGTGTGCCCAGAGGGACGACCCGAACGACATGGACGTTCCCTCCGGCGTGGGATTCCGCGCTAGGAGATTACCCGCGCCCGAAAGGACAACCGGATTCTTCTTCGATTGGTCCAAGTGGGATGAAAATCCATGCTCGTATCCCAGCCCGTGTCAGCGAAATATTTGCCGTGCGACGAATCATTTTGGAACTGTGGATTCTCGCCGTTCCAGCCGCTCGGATTCTTGTCCTCAAATAATCGGAATATTTTATCCGCTTATCGAGGATCTTCGCACTTTCCAGTAACCGGGTTTTTTGCAGTCTGGCGATTTTTAGAATATGACTGTCTTCCGTTTTAATATTTAATTAATCGAATCTTTATTCATTCATTCAAATATTCTGCGTATTTTTGGAAATTAAAAGAACTTCTCATTTTCAAGTTTAAAATCTACACGAAAAAAAAAAAAAAACAGTTCTGAGCTCAAGTATTTAAAAATTTCAACTGGATACAGATCTGAAAATAATTTTGTTGGACTATCAAAGTAATTATGTAGGACGCTCAAGCTAGTTGTTAGAATATTAAAAATTTTTTGCAGCATTGTTCATCGTGCTTGAGTTTTCTATATAAATATTTTAATAGCCCAACAAAATTATTTTCAGATCACCACTGTTAGATATTAAAACAGCAATGGTAACCCAATCCTTAAGTTAAATAACATGTTAAATAACACATTTTGTTATTTTTAACTTGTATACGTGTCAAAATGTAAATCAATCCGTTTTTGTGGTTGGTTTCAAAATAAACGTATACGAACGGAGTATTTAGTAAACAATAAACTAAATTTGAGAGCGAAATTTAATACAGTTTCTCGAATTAAATTGTTTAACTTCATTGTTTTGTACTCCATTGTTTAAGTTAAATTAACGATATATTAAGGAATAATAGCGACCTATAGAAATGATTAAAAATAACTCAAGTTGGGTATAATTTGACAGTTATTAATTTGACAATTTGTGTATCCAACTAAATTTTTAAATAGATATTTCAATAAATAATTTTCTTTCTGTATGATAGAAGATAAAATTTCGAATAACTGTATTATTTTAATTGAATACAGGATGAAACTTACAGCATTGCGCTAGACGGCGCACTAAGAGAAATGACTTTGTTATGAACAAATCAAGAAACAACAAATGTGATAATTTCGTAAGAAAACGATCGATCAGTTATTGGAAATCATTTCTCATTATTCGTCAACGTAACAAATAATCAAAATCATCAGTATCGCTAACAAATAAAGTCTATCCAAAAGATAGTTTAGGTTCTATATATAATTTGCTTCTATATTAATAATTCATTGATAGCAGACTAGCAGCAATCACAACCAATTAATTTGTTGTCACATATTTACAAATCATTTTTTGAAGGTACTGGTGATTTGTTAAATTAACAAACTCCTTTCTCTTAAGGTGCGTATGCATTTTTATACGATTAAAACGCAACACGAATTCGCCTATTTGGTTAACCAGTAAGCTGACGCCAACGTACTCGACACGATGATAAATCGTTGCGCGACGCCACCGGCGGCAAATGTTTTTCCTCCTCGCGCTGCATTATCGGGAAACAATTTAAGAGCAGCAACATTTATGTAGAGAGCAATAAGTGCATCTAATGCGGTTTAATGGTTCCGCGCGGGACGTGTTGTCCCTCCGTTCCATTTTTCTCGCTTAGTGAAATCTTTTTTCCGTAAAACGGAACTTTAAAACACATATTTTAAACAAAAGCACATGACAGATTTAATAGTCGTTTTCTCTAACAAAATTAAGTAGACTAAGTAAATAACTTCCTAACAGAGTTTCTTAAGCGCGATGTAAATTACATGGTACAATAACATTCACCTGTCTGTACAGCGTCTTAAAATTTGTAGGCCTCAATTTTCATAACAGAGTCTTTGAATAATTTGTGGAAAATCGATTCTGCGTTCAAGCAAAGCATGTATCAATGTTGAAATATTAGGACATTATTATTCGTACGTAAATAAAATATAAATTTGCACAATCTGATATCCGATTGCATTATCAGGTTTCATCTGAGTACAACATTCTGCTTGTCAACGAAAGATAAAGAAAGATAGGGATAGCCGGAAGTAGTTTGACAATACATACAATACAATGCTCCGCAATACAAGGACTATTATTGTCAGTAACCAATGGATAATCAGCAATAATTGGCTCACGATTGAACCGATGATAAATTTCTTATTATTTCCTTTTCGACGTCGTTGGAAAAAGGGAACATCGATTTTGTATAACAAAAGCGGGAAACGAAATAATCAGTAACGCGGGACGACAATAACGTCTTTGAAAAATCACTCCGTCGTGCCTTTTTTGTGGAAACCCGGGATATTGAGATGACAGATGGCAAGTCATTGGCGCATACGAGGGGAGAACTCGTAAGTACTACAGCGGTGAAAAAGTAGACGTAACAATTCGTTATCGATTAGAATTTTACAATAATCGACATGACTGAGCAGAGAAGAATCAAAATTCCGAACTATTATGAATTTAATTGCGTCTATAATATTGTTATCAAAGAAGTAATAGTAACCCAATTTTTTGAGCTAAAAAAATACATTTTATTATTTATAATTTCCATGTGTCAAAATGTAAATAAATTCATTTCTATGATTAGATCGAAAAAAATTTGTTTATTTTTGATCCAATGAATGATCGTTAACCAATGTCCGACTTAATGTAGTTAATTCATTGATACAATAACTGGATTCATTTATATAACTATATATTTATTCTTGCAATGAATTCTAGGAATAGTTTCATAATCTAAATCATTATGAGAATTTATTGGACCAATTTTCATTATTTTTTCATAATTCAATGAATATTTTATTGTATTTACGTACAGTTTTGGTTCAGTGTAATTTCAACGTAAACGGCTATATTAAGGTAGGCACTTACTAAATAATGAACTAAATTTAAGTCAAATTTAATACACTCTCTGAGTTGAATCTTTTAATTCCATTTAATTAAATTAACGACATATTGAATAGAAGCAGTGGCAACTTTTATAAAAACGGTTAAAAATAACTCAAATTGAATATAACTTGATTGACATTATTATGAATTTAGTAGCGTAGAATGCTATCGATGCATAAATTTTTACGTACAAGCGAGCAAGATCATTAACCGCTAATGCCTTCAGTAGTCATCAAGAGGTCCAATCTATTTTGCTAAAAGCTAGAACAAGCGGAGGCAATTTAAAAATTTTTTTCCATTATATTTCCATTATATTTAGTTTGAATCCCCCAGCTTCTTTCACGTCAAATTTATGTATCGATAGCAATACTATATCGCTCATAGCAATAGCATTCTAGGGTTTCCCGTCAATAATAGACCTCAATATTCAAGGATCTCCCTTTTCAAGGCTTTGAAACTTCAAAGATATAAGAGGGATGTTAGTTTACTACGGCTGCGAGGTTCTTGAGATTCGAAAATCGTAATTTACGTGAATCTTGGAGGAGATTGAAGCGCCAGGAGTACGAGGAGGATCTTAAAGTTCAAGCTTGGGCGATGTTTTCCGTCCGAGTTTTTCGCGAGCCTCATTCAATCTTCAGCGAGAGTTTACATGGACGTTACGCGGGGCATATTGATGCACTCATGTACTATCAGTGGCAACGAACGTCAACGCGGTAAATAACTGCATGGCGTGCCGACGCCCGATTGTCTCGAGAGACATTTAATTACGTCGACGAGTAATTGTTGATTCGAGAGTGAAAGCGACTACCGAGTGACGCTACGTTGACCATATCCCACAAGAGGATGACTATCTTGTCGATCTCGTATAACAATGATAATTGATTCCATCAAAACCATCGGGCCGCGAAATTGCACCCAATGTACACGTCGAAATACATACGTCTAATTCCGTGGAGGGTGCACTCTGGCGCTATGGCGAAGTTAAATCCAACGCCAATATAGATATTCCATCTGAAGAGACATATTTTATCAAGAACGTTGTTCCTCGTTTACTTTAATGTCTCTCTAACGTATTCATCATTCTACACTTTTTTTTTTATATTTGTTGCAAATAGAGTTGGCACGTTACTTCTCGACCTGCTAAAAAATAAAATGCAGCGCAATTTATTTTCTGGAATGACTCTCGCCGCAATACATTACCCAAATTTAATCGTAGCGGTTGAAGATTAACGAAGTAGAATATCTAGTGAAATATTTATCGAATAATATACTCGCAACGTATAAAATATTTCTAGTAGCTGGACGAACGCACCTCACCGTGACCCGATAAACAATGCACACGATTAAGTTTTCCATTTGCACGGCGAGGCAATTCGAGCGGATGAAAAATTCAACGGCAGCAATTTTCAGGATCCTTGCGCGCTTCAATTACTGCCTATTTTACTCCTATATTAATCTATGCAAATGAAAATGTCATTTGCGTTACGCATTGTGTCGCGCGAGTGGCTTAACATAAATAACGATAGAATTTTTCACGAAACTCGATGGGAAGGGCACGTGGTATAATTAATACAACGAGTAAATAAATTAAACGCGATACTCCATGCTTCTCTTTCCTCTCAATGTTCGCCGACATTTCCAATTTGCGAATAATGTCATTATTTAATTACGCTTTCGCTCAAACGCGCGTCGATCGATTATGCAAGCCTTACGACGAGCTATTATCATTTAAAATACGGGGACTTAATTAGAGAGATCCCATCGGCCATTGATCGTTCTCGTTGTCAAGCTGCCCGGATCATCGAAGGTCGAGTTTCTCGGTGCATGTTGCAGTATCGATTGTGCCAGATGACGCGAAGGAACGGCTTAATCGCATCAATGACGCGTCGCCGGCTCGGCACAGAGACATCGGTGCATCGGTGCATCGTGGCCACGAAAGCGCGAGCGCGTTCCATGGCGGCGCGCTGCACACACCGGCTTACGGTGTGCATTCATCGCGTGCATTATTGCCTGCGTACCGCGGGTAGGGTAGGCGGCGCTTCTATGAATAGAGAGCAAGTTTAAGGGTACGACGTGCGGCGCCGTGCACGCCACGCAATACCGCTGGCGGATGCTGCTGCTGCTGCTGCTGCTGCTGCTGCTGGTCTCACCTTGACAGATTTACGCGCGAGCGCATTCGCGATATTTCGTCGCGTACACGATCTGTTGGCGCGCTCATGCACGCGGTCTCCCCGGAGCATCCCGGGATGTTGGCGTGGTCGGAAGGAATTCGCTTGTTTCGCGACTCCGATCGATCGCGAGTGACATTGATCGAATTGCCGCATACGAATGCCTATGCGTAAAGCGGCTTGTGTTTTTACCCGACTGTTTGAAGCGAATGAAACTGGTGCAATATATTTTGAATCTTACATGTCGAGCGATTTCCGTTTTAACCTATCTGCTAGTCTGTTCGATCTATTTGACGCAAAATGTGATTTGTTTTTTTACTGGTATTTTATTGAAAAACTTTTCTTGTCTGGTGTGATTTCGTTTGTTAATATAAGATCTTTTTCTGTGAACACTTTTTTGTTTTCTAGAGCTTTTTAATTATAATATATATTGACCCACAAACGATATGAACATACAGTAAATTTGAACAGATCAGCAAAGTTAAATTAATTTTATACTCTGAAAAATATAGATGTGGATTTAACATCGTTTGATGTATAATTTTCACCATGTTGTTACGAGAGTCGGCCTTTCTTCGTTTTCAAGCTTTTTCTCGGTTATAGGAGGAATTTGTGTTCAAGCGCCAGCACTTTCTCACAATGTTGACGTTTATCTAAATATCAATATGTGTGGTAAGACTTATATTAACATTGAGTAGTTAATATTAAATTCATATCATTCGCGTCCATATTTTTTACATTGTATTTAACTCTCCGTTTTTACTCCTATTTTTAGGACTCTGATCGTCTTAATCTAAATCTTTTTTGTGAAGCCCAAGTTTTAACTGTTCTAGCTTCTAAAAAATTGAAAAAATTCAGGGTTACTTTTTACTATCGCTATTAAATTACCAAACAGTTTTAGCAACTGTGTGGATTCCGCTGTCTTTTTATTTCAGAAAAATTTGAGAGTAAAATTTTGCCTATGTCAGAAAAGATCCTCATTGCAGATGGAGGATTAAATTAACTCTATGTTGCTTTTCAATGTCGATCATCATTTCCAGAGAAATCAAAACTGGAAATCGGGGTATTGTCAGAGAAATTAGAAACGATCAAGAAAGTCAAGGAAAAATCAGGGAATTTTGAAAAATGTTCTGAAAAATTAAAAATCTTGATTTTAAAGAAGTTTAATATACGTATATGTTATAAGCACTTTTTCGAAATACTATAAATACTATCTATTTGACAATTAAAAATATTAACAAGTGTCAACAACATCATATAATGGTAATTTACATTACTATGTTAAATTGGTCTCTCAATAAAATATTTAACGATTTCCGAATCAGGACGAAAATATAAAAAATTTCAAAATATTAATGAAAATCAAGGAAAATCATAAAATTTTTCAAAGAAAAATTGTGGAATATTAGGATGAGGAATTTGTGACAACCCTGATGTGGTATCATTACGGAATTAATGTCAATAAATGTGCTTTTTAGTTTAACCATTTTTTTCTATTTTTCCTTGCTGAGTGAAGAGGAAGCGTAGTGCCGCAACGTGTTTTTGACACATCAAAACAAGCCAAACTGTATCTACCACACGTGCATTCACTCAGCATCGAATCTAAAATAGAAAGAGCACGTAGCGCAGCAAAAAGTATACATACACGCAGTCCTTTTTCCTTCACCCACGTATTTATCGTAGCGCGCCAAATAAACGAGTAGTCGCGGCCGCTCGTAATTTACGGCAAACAAATGTATCCCGCCCGCCCGAGTGCATCTCGCGTTGGGATGATCCTATTTGCGTTGTCGTTTTCCGACGCGCGTCCACGCAGACGTGGTTGCATTTAGTGACTCTCTTTCTCGGATCCTCTGCGTCGTTTGTTTCTCGTTTGCGGTCGGCCGCTCGAGGCAAAAATTCTACACTGAAAACGCAAGACCCGGTCTCACGACGGATATCGCGAGATCGCGAGAACCCGCGCGCTTCGATGCGTCTGTGTATGATTGCGGACTGCGATGAAACGCGATAAAAAAGAGTGGTCATCATTTTTGTACGAGCGTTCCTGTCGGCCGCAGCTTCCACGCTTTCGAGACTAGCAACGTTTTTCCTTGGCGACCGATCGATCTTGTTGATTAAACGCAAAACGTTAACTCTTCGCTTTGTAGATATAACTTAATGAGACGGAGATTTGATAAAAGATTATGAATCGTTGAAAACAATATATCAGATTAATCTATTTAAGATTAAAAAAAAAAGCTATTTAATCTATTTCTTAGATAAATCACATGTATACATATGTATATATAATGCAGCAGAGATGAATTTTTGATTTTTTATCTAAGAAATAGATAAATCTTAAATAGATCTATATATATAGATCTATATATATATAGATCTATTTAATAATCTGATATATACTTAGAACAAAATCAATTCGTTAACACATAATTTATGCGTTTTACTAAATCACATGATCGTGATTCTGGATGTATGTATATAATAATGAATTAAGCTTTAATTAATCGATAGCGTTTCGAACGATACCGAGACGAGCTTTGAGCTAGTCTCGTCTCGTCTCGGCGAAACCGAATTACTATTAATCGATCGTTCAAAATGCTGCAAATTTGACATCCATCCTTTCACTTACTTATTAGAATCATTAGATTTCGATTTCCATAACGAGAAAGTTCTAAAATATCCATTTGCGCGGATAAGTTCGCAAATTGAAAATTAAATATCCGTAAAAATAGAATAAAATATCCTATGAAAATATCCTCTTGAAAGTTCAATAATCTATGTTATTGTGGACCTTTTTCGGTTAGCAACGTAAAATAGGATCGCGAATGGATGAGAAACTTGACGAAAAAAAAAAAGAGAAAGAGTAGGGCAAAATTAAACACTGCGATAAGGTCATTTTGGGGTTAAGAGCATCCAGAATGTCGAGGGTGTTTTCAAAGGTTTTAGAAATCCGAAAGTGTCGAAGTTGCGACTCGTCCCTCCATTGCGACTCGGTAATGGCAACCCCTCGGGGCTACTCTCAGGGTTGTTCGAAAGTTTAACCAGTTTCCGGGTGGATCCGTGGTCAAACTCGTAACCTTGTAAAGTGAGATTTAAATCTGCCGAGGAGGCATTTTTCTGGAAGTTAACGGTATTCCGATATTTATCGCCGTGAAGGGATGCAGCCACATCGTCAAACATACGGCAATAGTAATCAATTTTGCTTTGCTCCCCGAATTCTTTCCCATTCCTTAAATTTTCTTTATTTTCACTTTGTCTACTTTATATATAATGTACACGTGTGTGTCGACCGATTTCTGTCGACCGATTTCACTGGTTCTACGTCCTGTATGTGGGGAATTTTTTAAAATACGGAAAACAAAAATTTTTATGTAAAATCATTGCGACTCGTAATCCCACTGAGCTCTTGTGTTTCTCTATTAGCGCGAATAATGGCGACCTCGTTGTGTATAAGCCATGGGCTTAAGTGCCGAGTCTGTTTCGATCGCGGGTAGGAACTGAAATAACCGCGGTATTGTACACGATTGTCGCGTCCAGCGATTTCTCCCTCGATCACATCCACTGGCTCGCAGAAGGGATACAATGGTAGTTACCGGCGCGTTTTAACGACGTCGGATACTCCGGATATATCCACGTCTATTTTCCGCACCCGACATTCTCCCGTTGAACGCGCAACCGACGATGAGAAAATTTCATTCGCCTCCTCCCCGCACTCCCGGGATTTCATTAAGCGCGTCCGCGAGTATGAGAGTTACATCGCCGTTGATTAGTCGGATGCAATATGGTCGAGCGATCCTACATTATCCAACACTGAACTCTGATTTAACCGAAGGCAAAATCGCGAAAATGAGAAATTGAGATTGCCATTGCCTTTTCCACCGGCGTGTAATACAGCAGTAGTCTCGGCTAAATTTTTTTTCTTAAGAATTAAAACTGAAGTAACTAGATGATCAAGTCTCGAGTTGAAACTTGATAAATGGTTAAGCGAGAAATACCTGAGAATAACGTTCTAGCTACCACACGCAGATGCAACCGCAGTTTGTTCGCCGTCCTGCATCTCACCCTTTCGTATACATACCTGAAACACAAAAAGACAAACGTGCATTACTTCTATGATAATAGTAAATAGAGCGTGCAATTGAGTTATAAACCGTTCGCGACGTCAGAATATTCGTGATTCCACAATTCTCAATTGCCGGTATCTTAAACACGATATAATACATTTTTGAGATGCACACAGAGTTCGCTATTGTGCGGCTGTCCGAATGACTTACACCACTCCGGTTTTGAACAGCCATGTGTTATCCTGTCAAAAGCAATGAACCGGTTGCGGAATTCCGCCGACTACGTGGCGCTCCTTCACGAAACAATGACGTTTCGCCATAAATAGCGGCGCGTATAACGGCACGCGCAATTGCGAATCGCGTTAGCGGCGACGGCGGTGTCTGTGCGTTTACACTCCGCCCGTAAAGTAAACGTGCGGAGTCTACATTTTACGACGACGATACGTCCCGTTTTATTTTCCCGCTCACCGGTTAAGGTGAAACCCCCGGGTGCCCCTGGGAAGCCCGGCGCGACCTGACTAAAAAGACTGTAAATTCTTAATGTACGCTCAAATTGGCTCAGGTGCAACCGCGCGACTACAAACGCGCGATATCTCGTAACGACGTCTACAACATTTTTCCTATTCTTTTTTTTTATACGCCGTTTTTACACCCCGGCGCGCATTTTACGGGAGTGGAAATTTAAGAACGTGATATTCTCTAAATATTTCCCTGCCAATTCGCAGAACGTCGTGCAAGAATACTACGTGACATACTTAAAACGTGATATGTTCCAAATGTACTGACAATGAGTAAAGATGACAGGAAAATCTACATTGAGAAAAATAGTCTGGTTGGATTAAATAGTAATTCTGATGGAAAATGGACGAATCAGAATTTTCTGGTTAAATCTACTAGAATTCCAGTTGAGATAACTAGAATTCTGATTGAGATATAATTATTCTGGTAAAAATAAGAATTCTAGTAGATTTTACCAGAAGTATTGTATCAACCAGAATTCCGGTTATTTCAATTAGAAATCTAAAAATTCCGATTCGTTCATTTTCAATCATAAATTTTTTTAAATTTAAGGTTGCCTAAAGATTAAAGGTCACCAAGAAATTCATCAATGAGATCCATTCATAAATTTCTTGGTTTAACCTTTGATCTTTAGGTAACTGTATAATGACTACATTTATACCGAGAGACGTATATATGCGGCTTGACCTATATCGTAACCCAAGGAAAGTCTAGCTACCAACTATTTACACCATAAGTGACTTAAAGTATTTTCGCGGAGCCGTTTACCGCGATTATGTCTTTACTTTAGCAAGAAAATTAGTTTTCTCAGTAAGCCTTAAAAAATTAATAAGTCTTTAGGTAGAGTAACGCGCATTTATACCAAACGGATGGACTATTTTAGCTCAGGTCATTAAAAAATAAGACCTACCTAAAGCCAAGTTAGCTCACCTACGTAATGTTTACACCAAGGAGCCTAAATAATTGAAGGTCGAATTTGGGACAAAAATAGACTTAAAAAGTCCGACTATTCAATTTATGTTTTGTTTCATCTATCTTATTTATTTCTGTTCCAATACTTTAACAACAGAAAGGTTAAATATTTTTACATTACATTTAATCGCACTTCTACGTGGCAAGTTCGAAATCGTTCGAACGTATCCACACAGCTGCGTGACATTTCAAGCATCCCCGTATAATTCCACAAATCGATACGCAACGACGACGCCGCGACGCGCCATACTACATATCCGATAAAAATAAGTTGACATTTCACTGGGCCTCCAGATCTTCAACAAAGGCGGAAAGAAAGCAATTCCCGTCGTGGGCAAAGTTGCAGCACTCGTTTCTTGAGGCTGCGTCACCGCGGTCGCAACCAGATGTGCGGAAAACTTCGTATATTCTCGCGGAACATCTCGAAACAAGGTTTGCACGCGGCTCTCGTCGGCGTCCGGCCGCGAATTCGCCAGAAGTCTACGAATAAACGGCGCGACATCCGCCACAGAATATTTGTACTGGCTGAGCGGATACCCTTTTTTGTTGCACACACGGGTCAGAGGGGAGACTCGAGGCACACACGTGCGTGCAGTGACGCGCGAGCTGGAAGGCAGGAAGAGCATCCTTGAGAATGATAATTCGCTTGTGCGCCATGTATCGCTGTGCGATGATACTGAACGAATTTATATACCCAGCCAGAAATGATTATAGTCGTTTCGATGTCGATGAATAATGTTGAATACTAAGCTTGTTCGTGTTGCTTGAAATCCAAAAAATTTGCACACTTAAAACAAGACAAATATCACTTGACCGAAAGACGATAGAAATGTTATATAAATATCACATTTGTGAATTAACAAAAAAAAAACCAATTATATGATGAAGTAAAAAAATGACAAAAATGACACATCAGCGTCGGTTCAATTAATTATTTCTGACCGAGATATGTTCGTACTCGCGGCTTAATGCAACAGAGACTAGTGCTCGGCTAATTTTCTTGCAAGATATTAAATTTATGAATTTTAATCTTTTTAATATGTATGTTAATACCATTCTGAGATCTCTGCAAATATTTAACACTCTTATTCAGAGTTTAAAGTGTAGATACACAGAAAAAAGCGGGCTTATTGTATTTTTTTAAAGGATCAACCCGCTGATCCATTTTCATAAGCTTCTGTAACCCGTACGACTTCACCGACAATGTTACGAATTATAACAGAATTTTATATTCCGCGAAAAATATCAGGCTACATGCAGAAAGAGAGAGAGAGAAAGAGAAAAAGAGGGGGAGAGAGAGAGAGAGAATTCAATACCCAAATTGCTTCATAAAGGAAAAATCAAATATCGATAGTTATCAATGTTACATCCATTCAACTCTTATCTCTAATAAAACCGAGAATTATCATCTGTAATCCATGCATACGGGTTATTGAAATAAACAGTTTATCTGTGAACCTTCATTTAATTCTACGATGATATCGTATAGAATTATGACGTACCGCCGGTAAGTGCAACGAGTAACTTTCGCGTGTGCGAGTGCAAGCATAGCTCTCACTCCATTCGCTTTAACTGATACACCGCTGCACCGCTCATTCGAAGCTGGCGATGAGCCAGATGGACGATATTAATGTACATCGCGCACGTACTTCGTAACGGCGCGTCGGCAAACACTATTTTAACGGCGATCACGTTGCCTACACGATATCAACTTTCTGTTTGCCGGCGGTTGATGGTTTTTCAGTTTTTTTCGCCTCGTCGGTCGGCCTAACCCGAATGTGCGCCGTTATAACGCGATGGCGATTAATAGAACCAAAAATTCAAGAGACGAACCAAATAATTCGAGGAATATTCGCGATTAACTTCGAAGATAATTGCCTACTGAAGATTGAATTCCGATTGAAAAAAAAAAATGATTTTCAAGGGCCGAATTTTTTTATTCCTTTACATATGAAATCGTTGCACCATTCGGGAAGATATCTTAAGAAAACGAATCCAAGATACAAGCAATCATCGACATAAATTATTTAATGTGCTCTCTTTTAAAGTACAAGTCTTTTCAATTAAATATGAGTCTCTACAATTAAGTGCGAGTTCTTACAATTTTTATCGCAAAGTAATTTCGACAAGCCTCTTACGAAGAACAAAAAAATTTAACTAGATATAGATCTGAAAATAATATAAGAATTTTAAGCACGACCGTATCAAAGTTAGATGTTTCGAATAATATATATATTGTATATTTTTTATTAAATCAATTTATGAGTTCGTGGCGTTCTTTATCGTATTTGATCTAAAAATAATTTTGAACTATCAAAATATAATAATTACGTAAAACTCAAGCATAATGGCCAATGCTACAAAAAGTTTTAACATTCTAATGACTAGCTTGAGCATCCTTTATAATTATTTTGATAATCTAATAAAATTACTTTCAAATCTATATCCAACTAAATTTCCAGATATTTTCGTTCTTTCCGCGTATGAAATATTCTATAATGCAAAACTGGACAGTCTCCAGGGACGAGTGATTTTTTTATTTTTTAATTTTAATTTTTTTTTTCCACGAAAATCAGGTTGCATTCGCAATCTATGCATGAAACGTCATGACTACGCTTAAGCCCACCGACTGTACTGCATTCGGCAGCCGGGGATAACAAATGGCACAAGGGAGACCGCTACAATGGTGGCTGAATATCACGGCATTTTTCTCGCGGCTCGCTCTCGGCTCTCTCGTTCGTCAGTAGCAGAGAGCGCAGGGCGAATTTATTCGATCGCTGCGTCGACGGACATCCGCCTACCCGGGTCGCAGAGAGATACGAGGCATACAATTCTCTGCACAATTCCGCTTAGATTTAAGCGACATCGGGCTCCCACTCGGCACAATAGCGATGATTACCGAAATTAGCTGGCGCGCGAGATACGGCGGATACAATATGCTTTCTCTCTCGGTCTGCGAGAGCGAGACCGATTGCGAACGCGCGACAGTTCGTAGGAGAACGGCGTTCAATTTAACGCGAGAAAGAGGCGATCGAGCTGCACAGCTAGTAGCAGCAGCGACGCACAAGGGAAGACGAGTTGCAAGCGCCGCGTTCCGCATGGCGTGCGGATTGCGGAGACAATTGCAACTTCCTCTCTGTAACATAGGCGCTGTATATCAGTAACGTGAACATCAGACCACTGCCGTTTAAATCACTTTAATTCCCGGCGCGGCCAGCGTCTGGGAATCAACGTATTCTCTCGCGAGCAATTCTTTTACTACAAAACCAGATGACCAGAAGTACCTAAGATCAACTCGCCGATAAAAGCTCCGCCTGAAATCTCGAAACGAGATCTCCACGCGTATTAATATCACAGTAAATTGAACATCCACGAGAACTGACGGCGTAAACGACGCGGATAATTAAAGATGTGGTCACCAAAGATTAAAGGATTTCACAATTTTAATTCAATTTGCGAGAACCGTAAGGAATTAAATACGGCGAAATTACGTAGCGGTCTAACGCCACGGGGAATAACACGAAGTCCATTGCTCGTCCCAGGTTAATACAATTAATTTAATCCTGCAATGTTTCACGTTCGCGCCCTTTTGAATTCCAAGTAGCCATTCCAACAGGTAGGAATTCAAGCAGGTATTCATTTACAACCGGCGGTTTTATTTCAGCTTCCCGAAGGGAGACCGTAGAATATATTAAGGCTCCTCCTTAGCGTTACTACACGCAGAAGACGTCCTTACCCGCGCAATTTCCAAGAGACTTCTTTTTAACGATGCTAGGCGCAAAAAACTTTTCTTTACCGCTCGTGTTGCGCCGTTACGGAAGTTTGTCCTTACATAATTGCATTCTGTGCTACCATCGCTCTATCTCGCCCTGAAGAGTCGCAATCCACAACTAGCGAGACAACAAAAGATGCATCTCGCGATCTTTGTCCCGCGCATCTCGCGGGACGAATAAATTAAGCTTGGCATTTTCTCTCGTGACATGAAGCTGTTTGTAAAAACAAGTGTTACACATTAAAGAATTTTTTATTTCCAATTCGGATCACGAATCGGCTGTTTAAATTTTTAAATTCTAAAATCCTTTCTATTCCGGGACGTTTAGAATAATTCCAATATTTACACCGTAAAAGTCAGAAAAAATAGAAGGAGTGAGGAATTGCATGCAATCACTTTGTCATGTCTTTGTTATATTAGCATTGTGTGATTTCAGTTTTTTACTGTTAATATTAATAAAATTATGTATCTCATAACTAACTATGTATCTCATAACTTACAAAAAATGATTACTGTATAAAGTGTAAAAGGCTTAATGGTAATTTAATGATACATATACTTATGTGTAGAGAAGTAATAAAGGATTGGGTGTAGCAAAGTACCAGTACTTAACTCTTGAATTCTTTGTTCAATCTGTTGATATCATGTATGTCCCATTTATCTGAGATACACGGCATTTTTAGCGCGCGGGATTTATGTCCAAAGCATACAAAGTGTGACGGATTCAGTACATTAAATGCAATAAATGCATTACATGAAACATATACTTATATCATAACATTTGTAATATATGCAAAAAATAAAATTATTATTTACTACTTCATATAATATTTATTATTCCTATTTCTTATTGTTAATAAATCTTCATAAACAACATTTTATAAGTCACTATATCATTTTACGTCTTATTTTTATTATTTCTAAGCGTTTGTAAAAATTTTCACGAGCCATATATCCCCCACGCCTATAAAATACACGGCAAATACGTAAACGTCTTTTAAAAGGTTTTTTTTTAATTTAAGAAATAAATATTTATTTTTTTATAGCAGACAGTTTAAAGTTTTATTGATATAGTATATTTATCTTAATTCCGAATTCTAGACTTTCGACTATAAATTTGACTTAAACTTTAAAACTACGGGTTAATGTACTGTGCCATTAATGTTTAATGCATCACAACACTGCACGACTGCATCGTAGCGTGCAGTGGCGCGAGACCTTCGGACCCAGTTAATAATTTTGTCGCGCCTTATAAATATCCATAAAACGGAATGCTGCCGGTCTTTATGACAGAAGTCATATAACGACGGATATAGGTTACGGCCGTTTCTCTCGCGCTGCTGAATATTTCGAACTTCATACGCGACTGTATTTTTACTCGGCATGGAAGATCTAAACCACGGCAAACGCGCCGCACAGGAATGGTTAAATCTCTTCACTCGCTAACACATATAAGCATAGCTCTACTGGAGTGTTGTGGAATCGACCGGTTGCATTAAGGCGAGGGGAGAATCAATAAACGCTAACTGCGATATGAAACGAGGGAAGCGACGAAGTACATTCGACACGCTTGCGTGCTCGATTAATAATGGGACATCTCGATTCATAGAAATATGAATACTTTGGGGGACCGATAAAAGTGCAAGAAGAACTCTGTGTCATTTTAAGGATTTTTTTTATATTATATATTTACGACAATAAACACATGAATAATTAAATTCAAACAAAAACAGAGCAATAAGATAAAATAATAAGCAAGCGAGAGAAAATAAAGCGAATGCGCGAAGAGTCTCGGTCTTGACATTCTCATTTTCTTCTTCTGAAAACTTACTTAACGTGCGATTAATTTCGTCGTCAAGATACGAGTCGATTGTTCGCCACGCGATAACGTGAGAAGGCGACATAAAACGTACGGCCATGCACGTTGGTGTACTCGTTGGTGTATTGTTCTACGAACACTGGCTATAAATATTCGACTGTAGACACGCTAGAGCGTGCTTTCTGCACGATCGCGTAGTTGCGCGAGCCTCGTAAGAAATCGTGAGAAACGACGACGTCGCATATTTTTCAAGTGATACTCGCCTCGTCGGATTAGGATAAAAAATTAAAGACAGCCGTACGCGCAGCACGATACCATAATGGAAGGGAGAAGGATTGTTAATTATTAACCACGGTCATTAATCAGTCCACTCATGAAGGCTCATTTGTCCGCTCCTTGTGTTACGCGCGAACGCGGAAATAAAAACACAATGGAGTTTTTGATGGTCAGACGTAAGAAAGAAGAAGAGAGAAAAAGACCTTCAAAGGGAAAAGATCAACGTGTACTTCATAATGAAGCGTACGCACAGGTAGTACCTTTTGAGAGGAGATACTGCATTGCGGTAGAATGAATGGAAAAACCAAGTCAAACGGAAAAAAACTCCGAACAGGATACGGCTAAGTTAGACACGGATGATTATTGTTTCGCATAAATTGAAGCCGCCTGAGACGACTCGGGAAAATTTGATTTTAAAGGGGAGATAATACCAACCTCGTTTCTTGCTCGTCTCACACAAATGCGACCTTTGTGAATTAATCAGAAGAGAATGTTCAGCCTCAAAGAGAAGAAACTGACGATAATTTTGTACGACATATTATACACTTTTTATATCCGTCATCCCTTTAACATTCCTGGACCATGAATTCTTTAGATGTTTAAGCTCAAATATCTAATTTCATTTAACCTGTATCTATTTATATACCATATGGTATAGATTCTACATAATGTTTGAAAACGTAAATTTGTGATTATTAAAAATCTTAGAGTCTAACAAAGAATTGCAACTAAGTGTCCCCCTCCAATTTTAATAAGCTATTTTAAAATGCAGACAAAAATAAGAGACATATATTTTTAGAAATATTTTTTCGCACGTAAGGGAGTGAAATTCTCCTTTGAAAAAAATCAGCTTTTTTTTCTGAGTGAATACCGTATAACCGTCAAGGATATAAAAACATAGTGTAAATAAAAATTGAATAGTTTTAAAAGTACTTTATAATATATAATGATAAAAAATATTTTAAATAAAAACCAATTTTTTCAAGGGAAGATTTTATCCCCTTCGAGTGTAAGAAAGCACTTATAAAAAATACATGTCTCTTATTTTTATCTATATTTATTTATTTTAACATATTCAAAACTTATTAGAATCGAAGGAGGACACTTGGTTATGTTTTCTTGTAAGACTTTCAATCTACAGAGAGAAATGTTCCAGATTCTCCGATTCGAATCCCTAGATAAATGACCTTGCTTATCTGATGAACAAGTTCGATGTCACAAATCCACTTCCTGTAGGAACATGAAAAAAAAAGGTAGAGTTCCAACCGCTCCGAGGAATGAACACATCACTGCCGGTGAGAGCGATTTTCCTCATGGCATACAAAGTAGCCCGCGGGACGTCAGTTATACGTAGGAAGTTGCAAGTGGGTTGCTTCTTTCCCCGTCTATGCCTCCGCCGTACCTACCGCGAACGAGAAGACCGAGGAGAATTTTCTCCGTTTCTCTGTAACCTCCCCTTAACATCCCTGCAAAACCCTCTCTCGTTTTCTATCCGCAGCCATCAGCAACCGGGACGCTCGCCAAGGCGAAGTCCACACCGAATACGAATGACCTGGACAAATTAGGTCTCTCCCGAAGCAGTCCCGTCCACGTGCGGACGTGCTCGTCCTGCGATAGCTGCAACTGGGAACGCGTCCCGAACGTTCGTCAACAGACCGAGTTAATTAAAAACTCAGCGTTCAATGTAGAAAACGTAGTATCTATTCTTAGGCTGTTCACATTTGTCGCGAAAGTAAGCTGTAAGCTACAATAGCACAATGTTTTGCAATTAGATAGCTACTACGTGTACAGTATATGATATGTGAGACTTTTAAATAGGAGAAACTAAAGCTAAGCGCTAAGGCACATTGCAGACAAAGGCTGTGTTCGATTTGGGCGCAACGCGTTGTCTTCATTCTATCTTTCTTCTGCTTGACAAGCGATAGAATGAAGCCCAAACCAAACCCAAAGTATCAACCGATTATTGTGTCGTTTAAACAATTAAAATTGCATCACACAGAGAGGGCAGTTTTGTTGAAGTTTCTAAAAATTTAACTATTTAATTAGATTTAAAAATAATTTTGTAGGCATCTCAAGTACGATGAGCAGTACTTCAGAAACAGGGTTATCACAAATTTCTTATCCTAAAATTCCACAACTTTTCCCTCATTTCCAGTTTTATGACAACTCTGAAGAAGTTTCGATATTCTAGCAATCATAAGTTTGAGCTGCATAATTATTTCGTTCTACATTATTTTGAAATCTATATCTAGCTAAATTTTTAGGTATTTCAGCAAAATCGTTCTTTTCATGTGCGCAGTTACATACATTGCCAAGGAAATTTTCATAAACACAATCGGTCGACAATTTGTTGCGCGCTCTTGTCCTAAAAGTATCAATTACGTCGATGATTCAAGGACCCGAAACGCTCTTTCTGCCTTTAAATGTCGGCGCAGTTGCGCATATGTCGATGGTGAACGATCGATGAATCTGACATACCTGATCAAGATGTAGTACATAAGGGCCGAGCGTTTCCCCCACGTTCGATGTCAGTGAGTGGCTTTGGGATTTGACGTGAGAGACAACCTCGTTCCTCTAAGCATGAGTGCACTCTAAGGGGGGACGAAAGTGCGCGGGAGTGAGGAGAAACGGCGGCGAGGAAGGGTTTGTCAACGGCAAAGACAGCTGCGGCGCAACCGGAAAAGATTTGCGTCGGTGGAAACGAAACCTCAACGGGAACAGCTGAGCGACACTCGGACGAGCTTGAATGTTTAAATAGCCATTTATAGACTGAATTTCCGAGTAAACTGTTTTACATAACAACGTCAGTAGCATCAGACAATCGTTTCTAAACAAATTTTGCTTCATTTCTCTTTTATTAAATTGCATTGTAGATACTGACGCAACATCGTTGTAATATTAATGTTCTTTTATTACTTTAATTTGAATGTCAGCAATAATAAACGTAATTTGCATCGTTTGACATGCGCCATTTCTCTCTCGCCTTTTTCCTTATTATATCCAACGTATACTATCCCGTTACAGTTTAAAAATAAAATTGTTATATAAGTAAATTAGATTCTTTAAATATCTAGAGAGATTTCCTCTCTCTCTCTCTCTCTCTCTCTCTCTCTCTCTTGCAATTTCATTTCTTTAAAATTTAAATTGTCTTTGGAGTGTCATATTTTTTCATTGTTAGGTACAATTGCCTCAACTCTTTGTCAAAAATTAGATTTAATATTTAAAACTCCTAGGAAAAAGGACTTTTACACTAAGCTAACATTTGCTAGACTTCGAGGCATCCTTCGAGTAATGAATATTCATGCTGGTGCATTTCTAACACTCGACACGAAAAAAGCGAGAAAGATGGGAAGTATGAGAAGTCAAAGTGCTCGTGTCAGCAAAATAACTGAGTAGGACTCCACCGAGAGGAACGCCTCTTAGAAAAACATCCCCTAGAGAAACTTGACCCCCAATCGGACAGCTCGGCGTCACGAACTGTTATTATCTTGTTCCGATAAGTTCGCGAAGGTACGAGTTTTCCGAGCCGACGAGTCGGCGCTGCTGATTAACAACGCTCGAGAGTTAACAAGCACACTTTCGTTCGCGCGTGACGAACGAAAGAACTAAATGCAATCTGGCGTGTAAGTTGCAGATAATCAAATCCCTGGGATACCTTCCACCGACTTATAATACACAATCTTACGCGTCCAATCTCTGAAATGCAAACGTTTTATAATATTTGTAACGCTGTAAGAGATATACGATCCAAATACGTCAAGTGCTACAGATCCATGTAAAATACCTACGAATGTATCACTTCCCGGACAGTTAAATACTCGGGGCTCGGATTTTTATAGCCTCGGACTTTTGTAACCTACGGGGATCTAGCGGGGTGCATGGATCCCTAAACTTGTACATGGTACCCAAGGCGCTTCCATTACATTAGAGGCGCGCATTTTTCTGATTTACGAGTGCGAGCTACAGAAGGGGGAAGCGAGTTTCTAGACTTATAGCTCACTATCTGGCTAGCGCGGGGCTCACTTCGGCTTCTCCGGTTTCTTACATTCTCTCCCTCCGATTCTCCCCGGAGCGACCGCTCATTCTGCCTTTTTTCCCCCCTAACCCCTCGCGTCCCTCTCATGTCCAACGCGTCGTGCGAATATCCCCGAGAACCATAGTCGCCGTTGAAATGCTTCTCGCCTCGGACATCGTCCTTCCACCGGCATGTCTGTATAATCCAGGGAATGCTATTTTCCCTCGCAGACACCGACGTCACCCCTTCCTTCGTACGTACGCGATGGAGGCGAGGGTGCGTCAGTCGATGGTGATGGTAGTGGATCCCACCACGCTGCTACCGGTCGTTTCCGGAGCTTTATCGAAAAATCCGTCGGAGAACCGGGAAGCTCTCGTGAACGTCGTCGTCTTTTGCGGGACGTTGGAGGGTCGGAAAAAGACCCCAGCAAGATGGCGCATTCGAGATGGAGGGTAAGAGAGAAAGGAAGAGGGGGGAAGGAGGAGACCATCTAGCGATTTCTTTCCCGGAAAAGAGAAGCCCTCTATCTCGCCGAGCAAGATGACCATTAGGCGAGGGTGGCTTGGCAAGCGTCTTTTTATTGCACACATCCAAAGAAATGACGCGCTTGTGTATGTTTCGTACTGAATCCGATGAAGCGATGAACACGACAACTTACGTAGAAACAAGAAATCCCTTTACAAAAATTGTAACATACATTCGAACGTATCCTTCTGCGGATACCTATACTGTTATTTGTAGATCGCGGAAATGTTCGCGCCTTTCAGTTCGCCGGGATCTCTTCGGACCCTTTTCAACCTCGTAAACAATCGCCGTTCATCTAATAGAAAAGCGTTTCTTTTTATAGCATCTCGGAAATTCAAGTTCCACGTCGTCCTTTGACGCGCGCAGGAATAAATCTTCCAAAGAGAGTAGATTTGTGCGGGCTGTGGCGTATATCAATATCCTTGGAATACAAATAAGCAGGGGAAGACAGACGATGTACCTTGTGTCACGAGGCAGAGCAATAGACAGGGAAAAGAAGCACCTAAGGGTATCGAGTTCATTGTACTACTATCGCTCCCTTCTGATACTTTCTGATTCGGCCACGTAGAAAACGATGTCGTAAGGATAATAAATTTACATGTCCCCTCTCTCGTGTCACGTCGCGTCACGTTATTCGTCGATCCGATATCCAAAGCAGAATTGAAGAAATTTATTGTTACCAGGACAAAATCGCGAAAGCGTCCCGTGAAATTTTACATAAAGTCGCGTACGTGACGGTGTTATCGAATCCGTGGCAAACCGCACTTATCTGCTCCGTCGAATCGTTCACCTCGTTTCGTTCGAAACGAAATGCGCCGCGCGACCATGAAGCAAATCGAAATTGGCTGAGAGATATTCCCCGTGAATGTGAAAATCGCCGTGATGGTACCGACCTCGCAAAACGAGGTAAATGATTGTAATGAATCTCACAGAGAATTTATGTACGTCACGAAAGCTTCGCTGTCTTCCCCTTAGAAACAAACAGTAAATAGGTAAATATCCTTCTGCTTGTCGAAAAACAGAAGAGTGATGAGCATTCATTGTAATAAACTAAGAATTCAGAGATTTGAAGAGTCAGAAAACGGTTTTCAAGAACCTGTTATATCGTAGTCAGCGCAAACATATTAAAAATACATATTTGACAGAAAGTGTAGCTAAAACTTCGGAGAATGGATCTAATGGGTCTAATGGATCTCATCGAGAATTTATATATTATGAAAATATTATCCACATGTAGGTAATATAACGAAAAACATGTAGGTAATAAAATTTAGTTGTCAAAAAATGGAGAATCCTCAAAAAATAAGAATTCATTATCTAAAAAATTTTGACAGAAATACGATTTTGTTGAAATATCTAAAAATTTAGCTACAATGTTAAAAATTTCATGAAATTTGATATACTTTTAAGTTACACAATTTGAATTTAATTTCATTACATTAAATTTAATGTATTTTTCATGAAATTTAATGTACACGTTCATTACATTTAAATAACATTACTGTAACTTAGTTTTCAGTTAAATCATTCATTACTTTTAATTTCGTTCACAACCACGAGTTTCATTTACATGTAAAGAAAGCATTTCTAACAATGTAGATATATACAGATCTGAAAATAATTCTGTTGGACCATCAAAACAATTACGTGGGAATCTCAAGCATGATGAGCAATAATGTAAAAAGTTTTAAACATCCTACATAATCATTTTCAGATCTGTATCAAGCTAAATTTTTAAATATTTCAACAAAACCGTCCTTTCCATACAAATATCTAAATAAAATATGAAGTAAATATTATATTAATATTACAAATAAAAAATCTCAGAATTTTTTCATTGTGACTTTTGTATCGACATGTATATTCGATATTGCTCCAATAAAAGTGAATCTGCTTTTACAATAATATTGATTTAACTTAAGAGTAACAGCCATCACCAAGCGGACCGTAGGGATCAATCGTGTTTTCATTTTCCCAGATTAGGTCACGGTTAATTGAAAAAAATCTTCGGTCGATCGGTTCCGCGTACGCGGTTGTCCGTCCATTTCGCGGATTTGACGTTATTTCAATTAAAACGATCGAGTGGCACGCAACGGAACGAAACGATCGCAGGTAATTGAAAACGAACTGCATCGATTCCAACATCAATTGCTTCGGGATACAATGCCACACGTGAATGTTCATCAATTCTTATCATATTAGTGGTGAATGACATTGAGGCTGTATCACGAATGATTCAAGTTAGACCGGAAATCTACGACATTCAAAATGACAGATTATATTTGTATAATCATATTTGTATAATCTTGTTGAACTAAAATTCCCCAATATTCTTAGATTAAATATGCTTAAGTCTTTAAATTTCTGATTTGTAAAATGATTGAATACTTGGACGAATAATAAATTTAATTTACGAGTATGTCTCACAATCATAATGTGATTAATTAATTTAAAGAGTTATAATAGTTTAGAATAATTATAACGTAATCTTAATTAACTTAAACAGTAGTTAGAATAGCTGAAATAATCATAATGATCGAATCTTTTATCTGAATGTTATTTGCACTTTTCCTAAACATATTTTTACACAGTTGGAAAGTTTGTACTAAATTTAACACATTTCACGTTTACCAGACGATCCAATCAACTTTTTGTGTTAATTTAATACAAGATGACTATGTTAGAAAGTAACATAAATATTTATGTATAGAAGTTAACACAAAAAATGCAACACGCACAATTTATAAGCAAACTGTGAAAGCATATCTTTCCAATAAAATTAACACTTATGTTATGTTATATTAACACGTATTTTAATCATTTATGCTTTAAAATATGTTATTTTTATGTTATTTGTATTCACTTACTCATAAATTGTTTTGTTTTGACACTAAGAAATGAATGTTAATTTAACACAATATTAAATTAACATTCGAATGTGTTAAAAATTTAACGCAAAATTTTAACAAGGACTTGAGTGGACCATTTATAACAACAAATACAAAATATTTTTCACTGTGTAGAATTTTCCTCCCGCATGAATATATTTTTCCAAGATGTTACGGATAAAGCTATACTGTTTGCGCCAGGCGCATTGTAAGTTCACGTTTAGCACTCGATTACACCCAGATGCGATCGATGCACCGATTCATGGTAGGTCGAGATGTTTCCGGCGGAACTTCGACACGAAGCAAATCCGAAATCCGGGATAACGAGGTCTCACCGAGGTATTTGTCCGGCGAGTGTCCGGCACCTGAGAACATTTCGGTTTCTGTAACTACATAGTAAGGTCGTAAGTGCTGCGACCTTTCTTGCCACCAGATCACTCTACACGATATTGCACTCTGGGCATCACCCCGTCTCGACGCTCACGCTGGTATCGAAGACACCCTTGAAAACGATCAAACGACGTCTCCTTTTCGAAAGAGAACGTCACCCGTGATCTACTTTACAAAAACTTTCGTCGAGAATCTGACCGTTTTAACATTTCGGTCTCACTGATAAGAGTCACGAATTTATCTCGAACTTACCTAGTGAATTTCACACAATTCATAGACACTTGAATTATATATCTACGTAACTGCAATCGAAGTTAGATTTTTTAACCTTTTGAGGATGGGGATTTTTTCTTTAAAATTTACCTGTTTTCTATAGAAAATCCATCTATACATTGAATGTACATCTTAGTAGCGTAGAATCGCCAAGTTTGTGAGTGGCCAGGTTACTGGCCAGTCCTGTCCAGAAGGGAAAATCCAAAAGAAAAAATTTTCGTAAATCGCGACAGAACCGTTTTTAAGTGTTTTTAGGGTTCCGTATCTCAAAAGGAAAAGCGGGACCCTTATAAGATCACTCACGTGTCGCCCGTCTGTCTGATGTCACAGCCGTTTTTCTCTGAAACCGTTTGACGTAGAAACTTGAAATTTGGCATAGTAATGAATCATATTGACCCACATATTTTCCAAAAGTGAGCACTCAAAAATATCCATGGAAACTTTAGGGGGGGACAAGTTATGGTACCAAAAAAATTTTTTTCAATTTCTGGCTCATGTAGCATATAGTTTGAAAGAGCTAGTTGTAAGGAGCTCGAAAATATATTTTTTTTAATTTTTGTGTAAGATATCCCCGGAGATATTGCCGGAAATGTGCGTAAAAAAAAATGAGAGATAAATTTCTATACTTGACCAGTCCTCAAAAGGTTAATAAAATTTTTTTGACTTTTTAAATGGAATTTATCTAAATAAAATTTTCTTTAACGAAACGCTATATTCAACGAATTAATAAATTCTTAAATTCTCAAGAACTCTCTTAGGTTTCTAAAGAAATTGAAATTCAATGAATGAAGCGTACGCTTAAAATAAACTGTTGACGCGCGGACGTTGGCGAACTGGTGCACAGTGAATTCTTTGCGTTCTTTGTTCCGGTCTTTTCGCATAGCGAAAAGACGACATCGATCGATGTCTAATAAGGAAGCCCGTCGTTCATCGTGCCTGGCAGAGTTCAATATAGCGAGCTTCAACGGTTTCCAGATTATTCTACGCGATCGATTCACCACGACACGCATCTACGATCATAATGAAAACGTTTGTCGCAGCACCGTTTCCACTTGTTCTTTACTTCATTCGTACAAACCGTTTACCAGCATTTACCGTAGCGAGAGCGAACGAGAACAGCCGCATTTACGATCGTGTTTCCTGGAGCTTTTAGAAACTTCTCGATCTCCTCGCACGAGAACGGCTGACTCACCGAGACTCAATTTCATCAAGTAGTCAATTTAAACACAAATATATATCGTTTCCTGAAAATTCTGCTGACGATATATTCTGTTCGAATAAAGATATTACACGAGAAAATCAGATATATTCTTACATCAATTTCGTCTGCGTCAATTTTACATTTTAAAACTACAATTTCGATATCTGACACGTGAGAGAACTTAATTCTGTAAAATATATCCAATAATTCGATCAAATTGTTGCTTAAATTATAAAAGTCATCGGAAATAATTTATTTAAGGCTCTTATTCTGTAATTTTCAACGACAGTGCTATTCCCGTATGCTGTACTGAACATCTATAGTACGCGTAACGGTGCACTAAATTATAAATTTTTAGGATTGGCAGGGTATATCGGAACATGATCGGTGTCATTATATATTGCGCAGTTTTTTTACTATGTATAAAATCTATGATAATGATAATGATAATGATAGCGTTACTGTCGTGTAGAGTTACAGAATAGGGGTCTAAATCTCAACGAGATGCATTAGTCAATCGATTAATAAATTTATCATTATGGCTATCATATAAGGTACCTGAGCCGAATAAGGCCCACCTAATTAATTTTATTTTTTTTAATTCTATTTATGAGGATATTGAAATAAACTAAGTAAATGAGAATCAAATCTTCATTTCATTCACTCCCAAAAATAAAATATATTATTTATATAGAACATAGAATGTAAATGAACGAAAAAAAAATTTTATTAAACTGACATCATAAGGCTCAAATAAAAAATAAATTAAAAATAACAAAGAAAGTAAACATTTTCTTTCTAAATCAGTTTTAAAATGATTATTAATCATAGAAAGGAAATTCCTTAGGACTTACTCTACTCTCAAATATTACAATTATCTTTAATTTCGTTTGTAATTAACTCTTCGATCTTTGAAAATTTTTAGCAATTTGAATGCAATTTTGGCTTCTTAAAAGATAATAGCATTGAAAATCGTTATTCTCTGGTGTAAACTCCACACTTAACAAACAAATAATAATAGCTATAATAAAAACCACATAAGTGGGCCTTATTTAATAAGTACATGTTTAAAAAAAATACACTTATTTCAAAAAAATTATTTATTAGATATTTTCTATAGTTAGGAAGTTGAATAATATTATAATGAATTATAATAAATTATGAAACATTGTATACTGGTAAATTATGCAGCAGATTGTTATAAAAATGGCTCATACACACAAGTTTTTGTTGCGTTAAACAAACGTGTTGTATCGATTCCAATTCTTTAATCCTTATTTATCTACTTCCTATGACACATCTTTTAAGCATATAGTACAGGCGCAAAGCGAGTTTTTAAGTAATAAATTTAAAAGTGGCCTTATTGAGTGCCTGGGCCTTATTCTGAGGCTCAGGTACCTTATCCGTAAATTCACGAGCATAAGATAAAATGCAATATTAATTAAATTTCAACAGATAAACATTTTTTTATTAATTTCTTTTTAATGAAACACACGAACAATATTATTATATATTATTATATTTGTAAATAACTAGTAACACTTGATATATACTTCACATGTGATTACAACAAAAATTATATCAAGTTACGAAGATCACATTTTATTTTTTAAAATTATATTTTTCTACTGAATATATTATTTTATGAATAATATCTGTGTTTTTTAATATAAAAATCATAAAATTCTTCATGTTAGTTGAAAATTTATTTCACTCTTAATATTTTTTCACTTATTATTTCACACTTAAAAGAGGGATAATTATGTATATCCTTAATTCGAGATAAAATGTGTAAAGTGAAACAAAGAGTTGGGAGTTAAAAGTTGGGATTGTGTATCACCTATAAGATTAACTATTGTCCACAAATCGCGAGACAAAGCGGAGCTCTTCACACAGAGATGTGATTGTCGAGCGTAAAAGAAATGAGTCGATAAAACTAGATTGGATAACCACATTTATCAGACACCACGGCAACGCCGACGTATCCTCAGCGGGGATCGCGGCCAGAAAATACGGAGGAGATCAGCAGATTCCTACCGCGATCATCATTCTCCTCGCGGGGAGTTTTCTCGCCCTGGGGAATCCATCCGCGGGAGACCGGGAAAGCTTTCGGCGCACGGACGGCAAAAACAGAGAACGATCAATTATCCTTCGAAGTTTTCCGGTCGCGGCTAACCTCGCGCGCGCGCACGCTGAGTGGATTAAGCGATTGTCCGTTGGATCGTTGGCGGCTTAGAGGGAAAGAAGAAGTGGAAGAAGCTCGCGCGCGGCAAGCAAGCGGGCGGATCCATCTCCCCGCTTCCGGGATCGTCTCGCGAGAGCGAGCACGGGTCCGAACTTCGATCCGAGATAGACGGGGGCAACTAATCGAGTGAAGTTAATTTTGAGAAAGTACGGCAGCCGGGCGACAGCGTCCTCGTTTCCTTCATGAGCGAAGGAGACTGGAAACGCAATAAACGGAAAACGTTGTGCGCACCATTCCCTCCATTCTTACACCCTTATGTATAAATTCTTGTACAATACTTCATTCTATTCTTGATACTTCATTTTCTTAATTAACCTAATAATTTTCTTCTCTTGATAATTTTTATTTTTGACAAATGTAACCCTTAATATATAAGTACGATTGGATCATTCATGTCCTGCGCATCTCTTTTATTTTTTTTTTTAATTTAAGAATACTTGGTTTTTTAATTTAAGAATACTCGCTAAATAATATAGTTTCTATTCTTTCTTCTTTTTTTATCATACACAACTTTCTAAAGATGTTAAAGTATATGTAAGAATCACTTAATAATTTTTCTATAGGATACTTATAAAAGTGATAAAAATTGGCTCAGGACACAAACGACCCATCGTGCGTTAATAATAAAGGGGCAGAATATATATCATCGTGTGTTAAGGATTGATTATCTGTTATGATCGTTCATAATATCATGATTGTACATTGTACGTAATCATAATATTCCGTTAAATATCTCCTTAAATAAATAAAAAAAAACACTTTGAATTTTTTTGATATATCGCGAAGATACGCTATTCATATGAATTTATAACTCTTAATCGAGAATTACAAGGCAACCAAGAATTAATTTCTGCTTAAAACACGATGCCAATTGTAAATGTTGTTATAAAATCGTTCACGTCAGAAATGCGGAACGCGAGAATACTGCCCGGTTCAGCGAGAGAGACGTAGGAAAGAAACGAGTTTTCACAATCGAGAGCATAAAAGCGTTCTCGAGCATTTATTCCCGAACAAGGTACGTTAGAGTAATACGTTTTCCCTGTCTATAGAAATGGCTGTCAACTCAGCACATCTACCGTTCCATTGTTCGCGGATTGAGACCCTTCGCGAATGCGGCTGGTGTCGATGTAGCTAAGATGAACGATCCGCCGTTTTTCAAAAAAGATCCGCAACGGGGCCCTGGGTTTACAGAGAAAGTAGTTGCGATGTCGTTGATCAATGCGACTTGTAGTTAACAGAATGTATTGCCCCATTGATCCCATTTGGCTACCCTAACTACTTTCGTATTGATAGAATAGCACGCGCGTAAAAGCTCACTTTGAAAATAAAATTTCGCACAGAGAACATTTACGTTCCCTTATTATTTTGTAGCATTCTGTCTCATTAAATAAAAGAGTATTTAAAAAATATAATTAAGGATGTACAATATCAGGTGTACAGTTTTTCTTTCTGTAAAATGTGATTGGAAATTTATAATTTTCGTATAAAAATGAATGTTACATGTATATGAAACAACTCAATAAGATCAATATTTACATTTAACGATACAATTTTACAGTTCAAATGAAAATTTTCTCATTTATCATAATTATTTTTCAAAAATATCATGTTTATTCCTTATTGAAATAATTTTGATCTAAATTGCCGCCAAATTTCTGAATTTTAAGTATAGAAGTCTGTAATTTTTTAATCTTCGTTAAATATATCCTTCGTATAATATATCTTTAATATTTTTAATTTGACAAACTTTTACATACTTTTGTATATTATACTTTTTATTTCCATCTTGAATTTACATTAATAAGTTTGAATTCTTACTAAAAAAAAATATTATTTATAACGAGATGTGTATTTTGTCTGTCATAAGGAGAGTTAAAAGCTCAACTCGACCGGTTAGCCTTGCAAGAATGTTACGTTGCTAAAGTACCTATCTCGTACGTCCAATAGCTTGAAATCAGAACGGCGCGTCGCGTTGTGAACGTGACATGAATTTCCCGATGAAGCGAGTCGCGGTGCAGGCGAGAAAAAAGTCGCGTACAGCCCGATTTCCCTGCGCACAAAAGGCAGGAAAGGCCGCAGAATGGCTCACCGTGCGACCCCCGCGAACCGCCGCTTCGATTCTCCGACCGCCATGGTAAACCGCTCGCGCATACGAGCGTACATCTGATCGGGGTCGTCAGTGCACAATCATCCCTTTCCATCCGCGAAAACACGCATCAGTGGCTGACCATGTAACGCGCGGCGCAGCGCGGAATGGTTTTGCGGCGTGTTAGCGCAGCGCTGTAGATTTCCGACCGCGAAGCGTTTGCGCGACCTCGCGAAATAACGCGTGATTTATTCGACTCGCCATGATTTATTGACGATTTACGACGCTGCTGTTTGGTCCGCGGTACTCTCAAATTCCTCTCCCCCTCGAGATTCCTCGCGCGACAGGCGGCGTTTGTTCGTTCGTGAATAAGAGAGAAGATGAAGGATACAATGTGTTTCTGATCCTAGTTTTAAAATGGAGCTTTCTAAAAACAAAGTGATTTGTTACTCTAAATAATAAAATCTCAATCTTAAAAACTGAAAAGTTAAAACTAAAGAATTGTTTATAACAAATATTTTTATAATCTTACATAATTTCAAGTTAATAATCTTACTCCTTGGATTTTGAAATGAAAAAAAAATCGTTTGATTGCGTTAACTTAATAAACAAAGATAATTAATTGCAAATACATTGCATCCATAGAAAAGATTTTCGAATTTAATGCTATTATTGCTCTTCAATGTATCGTGAATTCATGAAACAGGATCGATATAGGAATAATCATATTTATTGTTAACAGAAGAATATTTTACTTTTAAATAAATTCTTAAATCTAGAAATTGACCTCATCTTAATATATTGTTTTATTTTTATACTGCATAAGGTTGCGTTAAGATAGTAGGTACGTCAAGAATCCTTTTTTGTCTCGTTATCAAAAACCCTTCCTAAGTATAGATAGTTAAGAAAAGTTCAGAATACCGATTAGGAGGTTAACTGTCTACAGATAAAGAGTATTCTATAAAATATGAACATCGCATGATGAAAATATGATATTAAAAATAGAATAGTCCCTTCGACCTTAGGGATATTCTAAAATTATTGGGGCGACAATGTGAAGCGATTTGGTTCGGAAACGTCATTGGCAACTTTTCCGACGTTACGTGTCCCGTCTCCAATACACATAGAAGCTTTCCCTCGCAAAACTATCCACAGACTCTGAAATAGAATTCACGCGGAGAGGATTACACGCGGACTACGCGCGTTGGCGGACGAATAACCCACGCGGGCGTCTCGTGGGTTCGTCTCTCGTGAATAAGACATTTATGATAATGTCAGCCTCGTGCGGAGCTTGCGGAAAATTTAGCAACAGCCGCGAGGAGAATTCCTTGCATGTCTTTCCCTCTCTTACCCGTCCTCTTGTCCCGAAAATTTCTATTTCCTAAAATTTCTCTTTCTCTCTTTCGTTTCTGTCGCCTTTGCAAGTTTCCACCGACTTCCTCTCGTTCGTTCTCGTTTCCTCCGCTGTAGGAATAGGAAATGAGATTTATTTAGGTCAAATCTGTGCAAACTCCCACGTCCTCGGGATACAAAATAACATCTAACCCTTTGTCCTAATCGTCCATTCTAACACTCTTTGTTAAAAGCTGTTCCTTATCAGACAGTCTTAAAGTACTCAAATATCCAGAGGTACTTTAAACGATTCCGTCTGCGATTACATTTTATTCCCTTCGTCTACAAAATCTAGGAGTTTGTCTAGCTTAATTTTTACTTTTCTAGGCTTTTGAAAAAAAAAAATTTAAGGTTATTTCTTCAACATCTCTATTACACATTATTATAGTTTTTTAATTTAAATGTTAAAACGTTTATTTGATAAAAATTTAAATTTGAATAAAAATGAAGATGACTTGATGAAATGAAGATGATTTGAGAATTAAATTTCGCTTGTTTTTGAAAAAAGAAAAAAAATTGCAGATGAAAGGTTAATACATTCGGATCAGACATTCGTATAATTAATGCACAAGGCTAAAATAAAGCCGCAAGATGTATAAGGATTAAAAAACATAAATAACAAAATACTGGAACAAGCGAAACTCTGTTTGAACTTATTTCCTGGTTGTTCCTACTTGATTTTGCGTTGCCAGCTGATTTTCTGGTTACAGGTGGGTCACGAAAGTCCTGACTATCTTGAGAAGTTGAAAATTGAGTTGTACCATTGCGAGAATACTCGGTGACACCTTGGTGCGCTTATTTAAATTCCTCCCTCTCCGTCTTTTCCGCAGCATAATTATAAGCGACAACTAAATTCAATTCGAAATTATTTGACTTCGCAAATTTGCCCGTCACAAACTGCTGAAGAATCAATACTTTTTCAAACCCGTTGACAGAATCCGATAGTCCACGGGCAGTGAAAGAAAGATTAAAATAACGTTTGGTAAAAAGTGCGTCGGCGCAAAGTGTTTCACGTGTTGTCACGTCGACAATATGTTGAGGTATCTCATTTGACAGCGTTAAATTTTTGCGGTGTCGGGTAACGCGGGACTTCAACGTGGCGTGGCATATAAATTTTAATGGGCGACAACGCGTAGCCACCAGAATGAAAACGTAATCGCCACCGCGATACATTCGCCACGGTTAAAAAATGCTCTCATTTTAAAGCAATACGGCCCATGAATGTTTTTATTTTATTTTCAGGAGACGCGCATTGAGCGAAACATTCCTAGTGAGGAAACGATAATTAATAGCTGACGCGATAATTATAAAATCACTCGGCCACGGCGTGGAGGTTACATTCCGCGGCCGATCGATCGAAAATAATTAACCGCGATTAATTTTGCGCCGGCCGGCGCGGTGGCGAGACACGCCGTTTTTCGCCCCGTTTAGAAAATAATAATGAAATTATGGGACGCGACAAGCGACCGTCTCGCAACCATAAATCTTCGGGAAAAGAAAGTAAAAGTTATAGAGGACGAGGCGGAACGAGTCGAGAGGGTTGATTTACGCGGCGCGGGTGTTTGAGAATGCTCGTTCGCCCTTCGCTTTAAGGTTCATCCTAACGATAATCCGAACGTGAAATCGAACGTCATAGAGCTCGCAATTGTCTTCTCAGATCCGTCCGAGAAATCGTTTCGAATGTTCGTATTTCGAAAACTTTAGATTTCTATTTGATTGGACGATTTCTAAAATTCTGAAAAAGGTTTTAGGATGTCGGACTCGTAGATGTTTGTTCTTACGACGTAGAAGTTCTTCGATTCCGTAAAAGTTCCATCCTTAGTAAGTTGCCTGTAACCAAAAACTCATCTCTCGTATGAAGCACGAATGTAAAGACCGAAAACGCGAAGGAAGAGGTCAAATACTTCCGAGATTTCTTCACCCTGAAATACTTCGTTCTTTTGGACGGTTTGTCATACGCGCGAAAGTAAATCTGACTGCGTTTTCCATTCAGAGATGGCATGTGAAAAGAAAAGCGTTCACCCTGCGCGTAGATAGAAAGGGGATGTACTTGTCAGGAAAATAAATTTCATCCGAGAGATCCACTGTTTCTCACGTATATTCGGCACTTTATTCTTTTTAGTCCCATCTCTTTATTTGATATTCACGTACTGATAGTCGAAATATTTGTCGGAATTATTGTGCAAAGTGTTTTAGAACTTGCGGAAGTTTAGTTTTAATCTAGTAGTAATTTAGCAGTTAATTTAGTAGTTAAATTTAATCTCACATTTATTCAGTATCCAAAATTCGTATCGTATCATATTTGATTTTAATGTTTCACTAATTATATCTCGACTTAAAATTTGAATTAAAAATGCAATTTCCGCTTAAAAAAAAAGAGAAAAATAGTATTTCAATAAATATGATTTTTATAAGTAAATCCGGATTACAAAAAAGCTGATTTTCAATTGCTTATAATCGAAAAGCTTATTTTCCTGCGACACTTTAATTAAGGAAAAATCGATTCCAAATTGATTTAAAAAAAACTATTGATTAAAATTAAAAAGACTCAGTATTTTTTATCTTTCAATTACAAAAACAAATTTTACAGAAAATACATTAATCTGTATGAAATAATTTTCAATATATTTCGAAAACCAGCGAAGATATCTTCAAATATTTAAAATGGATGACATTTGATATTTAATGATCGACATGAGCATAAAACGTGTGCGAGAAATAATTCCACGGAGACACTTTTTATAGGGATTCTTTTTACACTTCAGCTACACTAAGTCAATAAAGATACGGATTTTAAGGGAATGCGTGAAATAACCTAGGAAATAAACATCCTGTTATGTATCTTTATCACATGGGCGTATTTTTATTACTAATCGGCTCATCGTAGAACGCACAGAGTTCGTGAAAGCGGACGAATAACTAATGAAAGCTCTCGTAAAAGCGACTTTTACGTACGACCACCATTATTTTGCCTCTCCTTGATACAAAGAAAAGATCTGACGTTGCGTATTTGCGACGGTGCGCTTTCAACAGGCCCTGGGGAACTCTGAATTAGAAATCTCCTTTTCCATACAATACGCCGTTACAGCTCGTTGTTTTGCAAATGATATATGATTCGTTATCAAGAATACGCGTATACGATGATTTAAAACCTACAATCTTTGAGTCGTAATATTCCAACAATTCGAATGTCGATGCAGCTGTACCTAAATTAACGTAAATCCGATATCTAACGTTCTGAATATATTTCAGCTCACACTAAAATTCACTCTGAAAAAAAGAAGTGTTCAATTTTAAAATATTAAAATGTTTTATTCTTGTCTCTGTAAAAAACGGTCTGTTGTCTCCGTAAAAAACGTTTTTAACGGAAACGAAAATAAAACATTTTAATATTTTAAAATTAAACTTTTTTTTAAGCAGCATATTCAAAGATTCACGTAGCTATAAAATTTTATGTCTATTGATCCGTTCGCATAACTAACGATGATAAAAATAAAAAGAAATTAAAAAGAAAGCACAAAAACTCGCGCAGCACGAGAAAATGAGAGCCGCCGAGAAGAAGGCTGGAAATAAGCATATTTATAAACACGCCGCGATTGCTTCTGACAGCCATTGAATCTTGCGGATTATTCACTACACAACTGCACATATGCAAGTACATATTATCTACGTGATGAGATTACGACAATCAATTTCTATAGAAAATTTGCCTCATCGTTATATCTTCAAAAATACCTCCACCTTTTCAATCTAGATCTTTTTATGTATAAACGAAATTTCCCTCTCAAATTTCGTCCTCATTTTTGCACAAATTTCGATTTTTATTAAATAAAGGTTTTAATATTTAAGTTAAAAGATGTTGAAGAGTAACCCTTAATTTTTCTAAATTTTTTGAAAGCCTAGAATAAAAAAAAATTTGGGTTGAACAAAAAAATTATTGCAGAGGGAGAAAATAAAAATATGATTGCACAGACGGAGAGTTAACTTCGTAATATTCGCATTGATAAATACAAAGATAAGTAGTTTTAAAAAAAACCGTTTTTTTTTTTCAAAATGCTGGGAAAAATTGATTTTTTTGGAAAAATTGCTGTTTTTGCTATATAAAAGACATAATAAGCAACTTCTAAATTCCTTTATAAAATTAATGCAATCTATGAAATTATGTAGCATTATTTTTATTAAAATTTTTTAGTTATCCTTCTATTTTTATAGTACAACCTAATCTAACCTTTCTTTAGTATATGGCAAAGCTTAAGTAGACAGATTTTTAACTCTAGTTTGTCACACTCCGTTCTAATGAACTCTTGAAGTGTCTCTTTGTAGTTTATTTTTTTTCAAATATTTTGTTACGAATTTAGTTTAAATCCAAATTATTTTCTAGACCTACTATTATTATACATATAAACATGATGTTTGGACTCTATATTTTTAATTCTTACATTAATGGTACAATAGTGTATGTTTTGTATGTTTTATTGAATACATTATTTGACCTCAATCTTTTATATAATTTCAAAATTTCTGGTAATTTATCCCGTTGTGTACCCTATAATTATTATTTCCGTAATTATTTTCTTTACGGAAAGAACCGAGAAGCAAATGTGATAGGTTTTACGAGCACGCGTGAATTTTTCCAAAATGAATTTTTCTACCCTTTTGGGGAAAAAACCGAAAAAATCCGCGGAAAAATTGGATTCTTTCCGATCCTTCAAAACTATAAAGACAAGAAAGTAATTGAGATAAAAAAAGGAGGCTCTTTCTCGACGAGGGAAAAATCAGTTTATGATATCTGAGACGTTGAGAACGCAAAGAAAATATCGATTTATAGAGATTCCGCGTTTCCTGTACAAAGTGAGTGACAGTCGCTTTGTATGTATTTATTACTGACTTCGCATACGTTGCACGCTCTGTACGGGCGAATACGTACGAAACCAGGTGCACGAGAAAGAGAGCTGGGAGGGATGAAACGCGAGAGGTATTTCAGGCGACGCGGAAACTTCCATCGATTCCCCCGTGTCGACGATTTTCCGACGGGCTCCTCGGCGAGTTGCACCCACGACACTTCGGTACGTACCACCGCCACGGTCAGAACAACACAAAATTTCCTCTATGGAAATCAACTTTCGTTCGACAGGTGCAACCGGGCGCGCGCTCGTTTATGCACGTGTGTCAACCTGGCATGCTGAGCACTTTCGATCGCACACCCCGATAGCTCCAGAGACGCGGTAAATATGCTGATTTATTGACGAAGGGTAAGGTTTGAATACACATACAGATGCTGAATGGGTACATGTATGATTTTCTTCGGGACTTGTTCCATTGGATGACTGGTATATTCGTTGATATATTTATCAATTGCTGAGGTAAATATTGATTTCTCCCTCCCAGAAAGTGGAATAGTAACTTCCTCTAATACATAAGCATGAAATTAAGTTTTCTAAAATTTATTGAAAACTATAGATTTAAAATACACGTTCGAAGATATATGAGTTTCGATAAACTTGCAAATTCTTGCTCTCTCTTTTGAAATTCCATATCGTATAATAGATTATTAATCACTTGAATTATTAAGCGCGTATAAATATGCATATTTTATCCCCTCTGACAAAAAAGCTCTTGTGTTGTAGGTAATTAAATAAAATCGCTTTTAAATTGCAGTTTACACGAAACCTACTTTTCAAATCCGTGTAGATTGATATTGGTGATAGTCACATGCTAGACAGAATGTAATTTTCGCGTCTTTAACGCGAATCCTGTCGCAGGAATATTAAAGCTGCTAGGAAAATTAGAATTCGAATCTCATGGAATCCGAATCGCGCCAAGGGCGCTCGTCAATTTCTCACGAGATTGCGAAATCTGTAAATCGAGAAACTTTTGACGCGTCATTAAATTCTGGTTGACGACTTCGCTTCGATATGCAGTCAGAAATCCGGCTAGAAACTTTGCAACACTCTTGATAAGATTCTTGCTGACGTTGTGAAATAATAATTCTCACTGGCGAACCGTTTGCTAATTCAATTACACGAAAGTCGCACGAAATTTGTCAATTCTAGAGTTGTAAACGTCGTTTAAACTTCTAAGAAAATTCGAAATTGAGAGAAGCTAAAGGTCAATATAGCTAAAGGATTCAAAGGCTTGACAGATTTCAAATCAAAGAAGTCAAATGATTTCGAAATTCTATGGAATAACAATATTCTAAAAAATATAAGTATAGATAATAACACCGTAGGTGTTAATATAATTCTCACCACACATTGCTGCTACGAGATACTAAACTGTAGGTAAATTTGAATCTTCCTCGTCGTAAAGCGGAGGTTTACATTCTGTACTTCAAACAGAACTTAGGTGTAGTTTTCAGCTGTAGTTGAGGATTAATATTATGGATTTTAAACTATGATGTTAAATCCACACTCATACTTTCATAGAATTAAGACCATACCATGTTGATGTTTATATCAACAATAATGGTGAGAATTATATATAAATACGAACTGATGTTAAATCGATTCACACTCATACTTTTTAGAGGTAATCAAGAATTTAAATATTGAAAAATTTTAAAACTTAATGTCTGAGGAATTTGTATAATTTTTTTATTCTAAATTCCTTGAAACATAAATGATTGTATATTAATCAGGGTTGGGTAAGTTAATATCTTTTTAAACTAAATTAAAAGTTAAAGTTAATGACTTATAATTTTATAAAAGTTAAATTAGGATTTGAGTAACTTAAGTTTAAAAAAAAAGTTAATTTTGAAAAAATTATTTTTGAGATCAGAATGTCCTAATTTTTTAAAAATGAGATTAGTTTAAATAACAATTGCAATATAGATTATTAGATAAATTTAATTTTTTTATTCACATAAATTATTTATAATAAGAGTCACGCTAAGGCGTTTCTCTCTGCGATAGAGAAGGGTGTATAAAAAAAATATTAGCATTAAAAGAGAAAATATTTCATTTAAAAACAGTTAATAAATTAAAGTTTAAAAATAAATTAAATTAAAAATTAATGCATTTAAAATTAACTAAGTTACGTTAAAAGTAATTAACTTTTTAACATTTTTTTTTAACTTTTAACATTTTAATTAGTTACTATCCAACCAACCCTGATATTAACTGCACATTTATCTTGAGCCTGATATCCGAGATGAATATCACTTTATGAATGTCCATATAGGTACCTATTTCCATATCCATATTTCAGCCTACCTCGCATGTATACGAAGTACGCACCAGATATGCACAATCGAAAATCCGCTTAGCGAAACGCGTGACGGTGGTTTCGGACGTTTCACCGGGGCTGAACGTAACGTCCTAATTCGGAGCATACGGTTTTCACTGCCCTTCTGTCGTCGTGAGAGAAGGAAATACACAGTCACGCGGTAGCTATAACGGGAACGGGTGTGTTAGTGAAACGTTATGTCTGCCCGGGTGCCAGCTGGCGCATCGACGGAAAGTAAATAAATAAACGCGTAAAATTTAACTAAATTTCAAAGTTTCCGCCGATTCGAGTGTCGAAATGGCAGCCCGGTTGAATACACGTTTCATTGCGTCAGCGAGAGAGAACAACGACTGTAACTTCGCGTATTATGCGAATTGCGTAACCCACGAACCTCCCGCATAAAATGCACTATGTCTAAATCCATTAAACACAAGGTGATATTGACGTCGATATTATAATCAAGGATTATAGTTATCATTTCTTCGTGTCGCAACGTAACTCTTATGGAATTGTGCTCTTAGCGTGCACAAAGCATTAACAATCGAGACGAACAGAAGAACTTCCGCGTCTCGCGTTTGTATTCCATTTCCAATTCGTATTCGATTTCCAAGTTGCATGTCACTGCGGCTTGTTCCCTTTTGCCAAAGACTTCGCACGCCCCCGAACGCCTTTGATACCCCTTTATGTACCTGCGAGGACAACGCGGTGAGTCGGCGGAAAGCCCTAGAGCAGAAGCCTCGACGAGCTTTTTCCAATGCCGTTCGTATAAAGGATTCCATGTTTACGCGCACCTGGAGTTCAGAAACGACCGCGACGCACAATGCTCGCAACAATGGAGACTGCACTAGGATCTCTTCGGCGCACCCGTGCACCCTCGTCGCGCCAACGATCCACCGGGAATGTGGAGTTTTATATCAAATGATACAAACCTACTTTTTATGAAATAAACATGTTCGAGGAAAAACCAATATTATTTTCTTTAACAGCACAAATGGAAATCTGATATTTTCAAACTTAAAAATGGCTCTTCTAGTCAGTACCTTGTTTTAGAATAATTAAGGTACTCTCTAAATCTGAATCAGTGGATAATCTACTGAAGTGGCATACTTGGTATTGAATTATCAGTATATCTCATATTAACACATTTGGCATTATCAGTGTGGATAATCGGTGAAATTCAATAAAAATCATAAAAGAAAAGAAGTTTGAGCATTATATGGTTAAAATACTGATATTTGCACGTCCCAGCACATAATTCCAATTTTACAATACCATATACATTGAATGTGCTACACTTATACACTGAAGCAAGGTTCGCTATAGATTAGGGATACCACATTTCATTAATTAACAGTAGCATATTTGGCACTGAATCAGTAATTACCCACTGATTCGGATTTAGAGAGTAAATGTACCAGTTGGTGGATATGACCTAATTATTGAATAAAGTGACAAAAATTTTTAATATTAATATTATTTTATAATGATAGGTATGTACGATTCTAAATAAATTCGTCTTATTAAATTTTTATAAATAATGAATTTATTTAGAGTCGTATATATCATTAAAAGCTTAATATTTAAAATTTTTGTCATTTCGTCCAATAAGTGGATCATGTCCACTAACTGTCCACTAATTGGTGCTTATATCGCCAGTCTTTTTTAACATTGAAATTTCATCATTTGAAGTATGTAATTGGATAACACAATTTTTTTTATCCAAGCGAGTATTGTATTTCTACACTGAGAGAAAAGTGTTTGGTATTTTTTGACTATAAGTGCATGGTAAAATAATTATCGTCAGAAGCTCCATTTTTATGGATGTAATTGGATAACACAATTTTTTTTATCCATACAGTAAGTATTAATATAAGTATTATATTTCTTTATCTAGAAATATCTAGATTTTTCCGGATACTAAATTTTGGAACATTCGGTTCGATTCGGATTCTTGCAGTTTCTTTGAATCTTCCGGCCACCGCACGATCGTCGACCGACAGCGAGGGCGGGGAGTTTCATTGAAACGAAACATACGATACGAACGCGGACAAAGTAATAAAAAGAAAAATATCGTTTGCTCGGCGTGCGCAATTAAACGCGGAATTAGTCCGCGGGCGAAGAGGGGAAAAAAGTACACCGAGTGCCGAGGAAAGGTAGGTAGGTGGAAATGCTCGTTGGAAATACACGCGCGCGCACGTAAAGTTCTCGCATCGTTGCAACGTTCGCGCTATCCACAGGGACACTGCAAATCCAGTTAAGCTCGCTTCTGATTTCAACATGTATCCCGTGTGTTGCACTCCCCTGTGATCTCTCTCTGCTGTCTCTTTGTCTATCCTATATTTCTTTCCTTTCTTCCTCGATCTACCTTCTCATTTTCCTCTATTCACTCCCATCGGCCCTTTCATAATCAAATCAATTTAGATATAGATGATCTTATAACGCAAAGAAAGGATATTTCTATGATAGTAGCATATGCTTTTCATCAAGCATAAAATCTAATAAATGTAAGTTAGATAATTAAATATTAACGTTACGAGGGTAGTTCGAAAAGTTCTCGGCCTGACACAAAAATAACGCTACAAATATGAAATAAAAAATATCAAACTGCTATAATTTTAGACAAGTTTGATTCTTTACAGGATTACTATTAAAATTTCGGACAGATGTGTTCATTAGTTTCTTTATTTCGGTTATGTAAAGCAGCCAACTTTTGATTTTTTCATGACAATTCATCCCGCTTACATTTCTGTAATTGAAGAAATTTAAGCGAATATATTGCCATGATGGAACCAAACGTTGGTTGCTTTAGGGCGTGTTCGGATTCCCACCCGGATGCCCGCTGGGTGTCATATTATTCTTGTTTAACGTTCGGTAAACAACAAGAATGGAGTGATATCTGAGTGACACTCGAGTGGGAATCCGAACCCAGCACGATTAAAACAAAGAAACTAATGAACGCATCTGAAATTTTAACAGTAGCACTGTGAAGGATCAAACTTGTCTAAAATTATAGCAGTTTGATATTTGTAGTGTTATTTCTGTGTCAGGCCGAGAACTTTTCTTGAACTACCCTCGTATATTTGAAGTAAGAATATAATAATTTTATATTTTTTTTTCGCTAATTTAATTTAATTTAATTCGTAGAGGAGAAGGTAGTATTATGGCCAGTGTATATATTGTGGCCTCCCTTAATATCTCCGCTATTACATAGCGAATCTTAATTTTTTCTTCGAGTCATTGTGCAATGTCGTCACATTTTTATTAATAATATCCTAAGTAATAAATATTTCGTAATTTTGAATCCGGAATCTCGATTCAACAACATTTTAACGAATGTAATTGTCAAGTTTTAAACTTAAATATTGATTATTAACAAAGTTATTGTGTAAAATATAACTGGGGTACCATAATACCACCTTCTCCTCTAATAATAGAATTATAAGTGCAATTCAGATCGATGAGAATAAATTAAACAAAGGAAAAAATTCTATTTTTTGTTGAAACGGATCTTGATGCTTAATAATGTTCGTATAAAAATTTGCAAATACATTTATCCTTCAGTTCTATAGCTTTGGCCAAAAATATAGGCACTTATATATTTTTTCATCAATATGAAATTCTTTTATTTATATTGTTTCATATTAATTATCGACATTATACATAAGTTTAAAGGATTCATCAAACAAAGAATAAAAATACCACAAATCAATTTTTGAACTACAAACGTTAAATAATCGGTAGTAAACTGCGCATCGATTCGGTTTGTCGGACGAAATGCAATTATAAACTGAAGCTAGAAATAATATCACAAATTACCTTGAACGTCATTATAATAATGATGCTAAGAAGCATCTTAAAACATCGTAATAATAAACTTCCATTATAATTATTAACATGATGTCATAAATCAAGTATTCAGTATCGTAAAAGTATTCGAATTTCTCGTTCCTTAACGATGGACGAGCAGAACAGAGCTCGTCAACGTTTCTCAACGTTACAGTTTTTCACTCCGTCGCATACCAAGAAGCGCTACTTGCTGGAGGCGAGGGTGTACCGCGGAATGCCATTAGCGAGCGGTCGCAATATCGCCGCAAGTAATATCGGAAATATCGATAGACAGACTTCGTTCCGTGCTGCTACGGCGGTACGATAACTCTCGCAGAAAATGCCGAGGTAACGACGAAGGCTTAATTAAAAAATACTTGCAGTCTGCCGTAATTACGTGGAGGACTTGTCGTGTACTCGCGCGGGAAGAAGAGAAAGCCGAAGAAGAACAGGAGATGGAAAGGCGTCCGCGAGATCTTGTCAAGTCTGCCATTCGTCCGTTCCGGAGACGTCTGTCTCTTTCACCTTTTCTCTCCTCTCTTCTTCCTTTTCTCTATTTTCTCCTTTTCCGAGTACCCCATCGACCGACGGCCCCTTGTCGTCCGGGGGTACGAGCGCCGTAAACAAGTAGACGCGGTGGAAAAGTAATTAACGTATGTGCGTTTGAAACACGAATGCGGGTGAAAATGAAAAACCGCACGTTACCCGACGCCGGTGTAAGAGCAGTGAGGGAGATGAAAGTCGCGGAGGCAAGTGAGATAACTCGGTCTCGTTGGTGGTGCACCAGTTTATGCATTTTTTAACTCCGACTGCCCAGTTAATTCCCGAAGAGACTCATGTCGGTAAAATGAGTTTTTATATTATCGCTCGCCTCTCACCGGTGATATTAACGTGATTAAAAGGGTGCCCAGCTCGAGAGAGACGAAAATCCAAATAGTCGAAACTTTCCGTAGCTACCAGAGTTCAAAGTTATGAGATATCACGCCAGACGGGACTCCCGAGGCTGCCGCAGCTTTCTAAAGAACATCAAGAACAAACGTTTCGAGAATGTTGACATCTGTCGTGTCGATGATTACAATCATTAGACACTCGCTCGTGAAGTCGGTACGAAATTGCAATTTCGTGGACGGTTACGATTGTCCTCGGAGACAACGACAACGACGACGACGACGACGACGACAGCGATGGGAAATAGGAGAACCGACCGTTTGCGGCGAAGGATCCGTCACTAACAGCGGTGTCGTTCGCGAGCGTTATCGTCCAAGTTCGCCACCTCGAGAATCGTCGTCGTCGAGCCCGAGAAAGTTATGATTAACGTTAATTTGCGAGTACGAATGAGCGTGCGTCTAAGTCGAGACCGCGATCGCGTTTCCCGTTTCGCGAACCCCTACATTCGGCTGTCCCATAGATATTTCATGCGCTGCCTCTCGCCCCTCGTATATCATTCCCGTAACACATGGCACCATCCATAGAGGGAGAATAGTTGCACGGATCCCTTGCACCCGCGGGGATGAAGCGTTGCAGACGGCGGAGTATCTCGTCCCGAAAAGCAAAGACGAAGGAAGGCGGGCGTGGGCGCTTGCATGGCTGGCTGGCTGACTGGAAGAAGGAAGGGACGGGTTGATGCCTTAATTTATCACCGTGACCCACGTCTTCTAGAGACGTCGCCGCGAGGAGACGTCCATCCCCATCGTCCGCTATGTTCCGTCACCCCGCTCGCTTGTCCACCAGAATGGCTCTTAATCAGACCCGATACAGCCGTCTGTTGTCGGTAAACGGTGGTCTATTGTAAAGCGGATTCCGTGCTCCGAGTTCCACTAGAGGTCAACGTTCGCCGTTGAAGAACGTCGCTCAGCATGAGCTTTGCCCGTTAAAGATACTTTTGCTATTCCCATGCTCTCTGCATCTCTTAATTGGCCTTCTGTTGTTGATTACTGAATTAACGTTTCTAATTAAATGGAGAACGCGAAACGTGAATATTAATTTCTTGGAGATAGAATATCTCAAGAAAACCGCTGAAGTTGATTTATACAAATCGAAACGTTAAACACTACTCAGGAATTTTAATAGCAAATACTCAGCGAATTTTTCATTATTTATTTATTTATTTGTACACATGTAGACGCTAACGCGTAAATTAAATGCCAAATTAATTTTGCAGCGGATCAAGTTACGTTCGCGTTTGCGTGCAAATCAAATATTCTCTCCGTCGATGAAAAAACTACAAAAATGAACTAGCCGCGGCAAGAGTAATGAGTAACTCGAACCAGCGTGTAACAAGAAGCGAAGGTAATGCTTGCTCGCCACGCTCATCACGCGGAATTCTCTTTCCATCGGAAAGGGCGTTTTCTAGGCGCAGTCTGCCGCTAATTGCCGATGCACCTGTTCTTCTTATTCGCGTTTACGCAGCAGTTACATTGTGCTCCAATTAAACAAACCGGGTGTATTGTGTCACGGTCGCAAATTTATGATCCCGTTTCTACGTCCAAGACGGCTTCGCCCGATCGATACATTAGCCCAGGAGATCCTATTTGATTCTCAAGTGCGCGGCTTTGTCGGTCGAGAGCTCTCGTTCGATTACGGCAACCAATCGACCGTGAACAGTTCCTCGATTGCGTTCCAGGTAACGAGAAAAACAGTCGGCCGTACCTTCCCCGAACACATGTTAAGCGATATCGGCTCTAGCCGAGCGTGAAGAAGAAACCGTACAATTACGAGTAACTGGGCGGACGATAACGAGATTCAGCTACTAGGAACAAGTATTGTTTCTTAAACCGCAGACCCCCGCTTGCGTAACTATACGGGGCGCCGTATTCTCGTATAGTGCAATAGATATCGAAGTTACGAGACATAAAAAACTAAGATTTCGTTGGAGAATATAAAGTTCTAAGAAAAGTAGATATCTACTAAAGATTCGGGAGAAATCATAGGAGAAATATAAAATTTCAAGAAGCCGAGACGCGCGAGAGTTGCAATTTTAAAGCTCGACGATGCCAATAATGCGAATTGGCGATATTTCGCGACGAAGCGACGAATAAAGATCATACGCAAACTAACGTACACGAATAAGTTGCGCGCATTATACGCTCTTGCCACGTTTGTGGCTGGCGATAATTCCGATCGCGAGAGAACTTTTGCCGTAAAACATTATCAAAGCCATATACACGTGCTGGGAAATCAAGTGGAAGGCGCCGCCACCGGAAGTGCTTTAGGTATTTTCGCATTCACCGCGCGAAATGGATAACTTGCCGAAAGGGATAAATCTGCATGAGTGGTAACGAATTCACGCATCCCCTTTCTCTATTTCCCCCGTTACAATCGATTACCCAGGAACTCCTTGAAAATACCTAATCCGAGGAACCATGAAAATTGTAAACATTTCAAAAAATATAAGTGTGGATTTAATACCATGCGATATTTATAGGTATATAATTCTCGTGTCGATGTTGATATAAACACCAATACAGCGTGGATTTAACACAAGGGTTTTATAATAGTGAATGTTTAAATAAATTAGTTTTTTTAACCTAATCATTTATACTTTACGATACAATTTAAAATTTAAAATTGACATTTGTGTTATAAGGATTTTAAAATCACATCATAATAATGTTTACGTTAATTTCATCATGGTGTGAAATTAAAACTCATTCATATTTTGTAGAGTACAGGAATGTAGAGATAAATAAATGAAAGTACACTGAGAAAAATTTCTGATTGAAAATAAACGAACCGGAAGATTCTGATCATATCAATCGGAATTCTGGTTACCTCAACTAGAATTAGGTATATGGATTCAACTAGAAAATTCTGACTTGTCGATTTTCAATTAAAACTCCAATTAATACTATCAGACTTTTTTTAGTATAGGAATAAGTAACGAAAATATAAATTTTTTAAATATTAGAATATTGAAGTCACAAAAAATCGAGAATTAGGAATATTTCAATCGAATCAATGATCTAAAACCCCAAAAGAAAAAAGATATGACAATGCAAAGATTCGATCGACCAATGGATCTTTGAAAATCCAAGAAAATTCGGAATAGTATAATAGATTCCGAATTTTAGAGATACATTTAACGGGGATACTAGAGTATCTAGTACCCGTGAAAAAGGATACGCGAATTGAAGAATGTGGGGCTTCATGGATCCGGGAAGCAGACTGTGCCGGAGTATTTCCGCCAGCCAATACGCGCGGCGCTGGATGGCGGCTGGGAAATGCGGAACAACCGGGCGGACGAAGTTGTTGGCGAACGAGGTAATCCGCACGACTGGTAACAAATCCGCGCATCCCCTTTCTCCGTCTTCTCGTTACGCCCGAGAACACACGACAAGCTTCACCGTACCTTTGCTTGTACGTAGGATGTTTGCTCGGCCACATTTACATAACAAAATAACAAACGGCAAACATAGTCAATTTTAGGCATTATTAACTCTTAATCCAAGAGAAACACGAAACTCGCTACTCTAGTGAAGTCCATCTTGAATTCCAATGTTAACCGTTAATGTTTACAGCGACTCCACTTTATGCGCATTATAAGCTTGTCAATAATTTTAATTGTTTCAGTCTTATTAGATTTTCAACGAGAATTAGTCCAAAAATTACATTTCGTGCAACTACTGGAATATTGTCACGGAATATTGTAGAGCCAAAGGTCAATGCGACATGGTAAAGTTGCGCGTTATTGATCCGGAGTAACTAGTTGAGTTTGGCCGCTCATTAATGCGATATTTCAACTGCTATTTCGTTACGCACCAAGAGAGCATGAGAAATTCATATTTCATCCGCATTATAAAGTATTCAGAATACTGTCCGCAACATGGAAGGATTATTTTCTACATATAATATGGTATAATTCGGACAATAAATACCGACAAATTGACCGTGCAATTTTACAATGAGTTTTACAGTGAGTTATAGTAATTTACCTAATGTAATTTACCTAACGTAAATTAGCTGAGTAATTAAACTACGGGCAAAATTTTCCCCGAGGAAAAGTGCAATGCAAATTACTTTGGGAAGAAATTCTTCCCGTCACACTAGTGCACGTCCGCTTCGGAACCGTCGGTACTCGGAGTCACTTTGCGAGTAGTTCGCCAATTCGACAAGATGAACGTTCCGCCGACAGAATTCCCCTAAGCATCATCGCATATACCGTATCCAGCGGACAAATTTCGCATAAAATTACCGAGGACGAAGATTCAGGACTATCCGATCCACCGCGAGGTAATATTTTTAACGTATACGCGCCGCACACGAGAGACATGCCGTCGAAACCGCAGGCAAGGGGTGCTAGAGGAACCCCCCGTTCGTGGAAAGCAGTAACGTAATCCTCGGCAATTTGTCATTCTCCGTGTACGCCGTTTCTTATTTTACCCGGCTGGTGGACATGACGCCGGCGTACACCAGCCACCGCCCCTCGCGGGAGAGTAAATTATGCGTGGGGGTGGCTTTGGTAGCGGCGGAACCCGCGTAAGGTGAAACTACCGCGATAAGGGAATATGGAGGCACTAAGGACTCTTGGCGTCACGATAGATGCCAGGAACATTTTTGCTTCTCCAATTTTTATGTATTTTAAATATTTTCTTGTCTAAAGTACGGAGCTACAATTTCATCGTAAACAATATTAAGTAAAAATTGACCGAGAAATCTTCAACATAATTAAGCGAAGAAAATCATTCGTTAAGGTGGATCTTGACGACTAATAATATTTTTGTGTGAATTTTACAATTTCCAATTCAAACAAAGAGACGTCTAGAGGGAATTTAGGTTCGAATTCCAGCTGAGATATTTTTCGCCGTATATTCTTTACAGTGTTTTAAAGATACTTATTAGCATCAGTAATATTAAATTGCTTGTAAATTTAATTTGTGATATTACGTAATCTACTAGTTTTAGTTTAGGATATTATGTTTAAAGATTTAAATAATTGGTAGTTTGCTTGAACTGGAAATTATAAAATTTACACAAAAATATCATTAAGTACCAAAACCAACTTTGATCGAATACAGCCTTAATACGCTTAACTTTATTTTAATTTTCACAAATTTTAAAATTTTTTCAATCTTTGAATCCGCGACAAACTCTAGATGCTAAAATATGCGATGTCTTGTAGATAACTGTCTTTTCCAGGAAATAATGTCTGGAAAAAGGGCAGACGTCTTCCTTCGCCTGTCCTCCGACCCTTTTACATGAGACGCGACCTGCCTGCTTTCCGCCGTGTCACTCCCGGCGACTATCGTTCAGGAGAAGCCCGACGGCGGAACATCGACGTCGACATCGGCGCACGTCTTCATTATAAAGACGCCGCCTCGCCCATCGGTGATTCCACCGGCGAGCGAACATCACTTGTGTCCGACTAGCTGAGGCACGTCCACGTGACGTCGTTTGCGCGATATGATAGATTGCACCTTCGAGGTGCATCCGTAGGTAGCTGTAGGTAGAGAGACGCATACATCTACAAGCGATGCTGTGTATAGCTGGCAGTAATGTCGCGTCGCATCCAGTCGGCTCACAATGCGTCTGCGGGATCAAACGGGATATTCTGATACGTTTGCTACGTTACGGCCGTTCCATGAACCATTCTATCTGAAAGCGACGAAGTTAGTTGCACGAACATGTAGCGCGATCGTCCAACTAATCCCTTACGATCTGCCGAACGACGAACACTCAATCGATTCTCGTCACCGAAACCGTGAGACAGTATCGATCACGACGCACTGAGCCAGACCGGTCGGCTTGGTTGTCGCGATCGTTGTAATGGACTGGCATGCAGATAATACGAAGTTCTGGATATGTATCGCGAGACTATACAAACATCTCTGTGGAGATGATGATCCCTCCTATATATCACTAAGCAAGCCTACGGCGCGAACAATGGGATCTAAAGTGAGAAGAATAGAGGTCTCTTCCAAGTCGGGGCAAAGAAAGTCATTTTATCCTAACAGAAATTTATTTCGGTGCTCCATTACAAGGACGCCAAAAATTAAATCGCAACGTAGGCTTTCCATTAGATTTGCTGAAGAAAAATAATGTCAGACTCATCAAAGGATCTGGTTTACGACGCGTAGATTAGACTTTACGTGCGTCGTTTATAAAAATTTTCAAATATTAAAAAGACGGTTGCTCGTCAAGCTCATGGTGCGGAAGAAACAAGTCAAATGTAGTCGAGCTCGGAAGAAGGTAGATACGCGAGCATATTCCGGCGGACAGGCAGATGGTAGACCGTAAACAACGTTCAACGATCAGCACCGTCGACCCGACTACGGCGGCAGCAGGGTGCTCGTTTTAACCCTTCGTCACCGCTCTCCGCGCTTATACCCGCTCCACGGTCAGCATAAATCACCGCCCAAGTTATATTAACGGTATTTCACACCGCGGCGTTTCGCGGCACGCTATACCTACACCCGGTTGAGAAAAGTAAAGCGGCTGGGTTAGGTCGAGGTACTTACCACGAGCGAGATAGAAAGTTGCCCGGATGGGTTTCACACGAAGATTGCGTCTCACCTTCGCGAAATCACCCCCGCATATCTCTCCTTGCACCCAAAGCCACCGCTCCCGTATATAATTCACTTTCCACGGAGAAAGAACGGGAGGAAAGAGGGCGGAAAGCGAGAAGGAGCGAAAAGCTGCTCGAGAAGTCAGCGTAAATAACGATCGATAATCCGAAGGGAATTCGAGAAGCTACGATGTCACGATGCTTACGGCGATTAAAATGCTAAGAACCCTTAATCGTCCCGGCTGCTAAACGTCTCAGAGTGATGTCTCGACGGAAGAAAAATGGGACGCGAGTTAATCGAAAATAAAGCTGCCGCTACTTGTACACGCTTTTTTCTCATGGCAATTTGGAGAACGACACTTCCGTAACTGTTTTACGAGAAGGAATATTTAAGTGACGTCAAATAGTTCGCCCTTCGAGAGACCGAAGGAACTTTTCCGTCGATCGACAAAGTTCCGTAAATTGTGCTGTAAATGTAGGATGAATGTCACTTAAGATTCTTACGATCACGTATAAGAACAAATTTTGACTTGTTCTCGGACAAGGTAGACACATCTTGAAACGAAAACCGGGCTGTATTATAGATTTCTATAAAAAATAGGTTACTTACTTCGCTCCCTTGTTTGATCAAGCACACTCTGTATTTCTTGCAGTGAAATCTCACTCCAAGACAGTGAAAATACAACCACCCTTGAAAACAAGCGAAAATATTTTACTTCTTGAAAAAGAGTGAAAATTGTCTCTTTTTCAAAAAGTGAAGGATGGTTGCATTTTCACTTTCTTGGAGTGAGATTTCACTGCAAGAAATTTAGAGTGCAGTGTCCCTGATGAGAATTTCTATTTCTTGGTCCACCCAGAGATCCTCAAATAAGAGATAGAATGAGATGGATGCATAAGATAGAATGAGATGCATGGATATCTCATTCTATCTTAAGCAAGTCCTGAAAAATATGGTGGATATGCCATGGTGGTATGATGTCCAATCTCTTGCAAGAGAGGATCTCTAAGTCTACTAATTCACACATACATAAATCACATAATGTACAGTCACGTGATATAATGTGATATACTCACAAACTGTACGCATATACCATATGTGCCTAAATGAAACAAAATAAGAATACTCAGTATCTTTTTTGTCTCTTTCTATCACATGCAAAATAATCGAAGTGAGCAATCTGTTATAAAAGCTTGTGGGCTGTATTTGCTTGTTGAGATTGTTTCACAAATCTATCACATTTGAATATAATTTGATTCTACCAGATTCCATAGTTTCATCAAAATTCCACGTTTTCCATATAAATTGTGTAATATTTCATAACTGAATTAAACATTAAAATACCACATTCGGAACCAATATAAATAAAAATGTGAAAATATTTAATATTGAAACGCGCCATCAATTTAATATCGTAATATTTTAATAATTTAATCCGAAATATCGACTGACTTTCTATTCGATGTTAATCGGACATATTAATTTTGTTAAAATTATTTAATTAAAAGAGCCGGCGGAGGCTAGCATTCGACATTTTCGCGTTAAACTGATTTAACAACAAATTAGCTTACTTGCTACAGACAGATAGAAATCAATATGAGCGCAAACATCGTGATGTCACATTAGTCGTGGTCGCGTACAACCAAATTTCACGTTGACGAAAGATACTTCCGATGACTTGGCATGTAAACCGCATGATTTTCCGTCTGTTGCGGTTACAGCAGGTGACCAGTAACAACTTCATGAAATACAAAGTTAGTTGCAGCTTTGCGCGGTATTTGCGTCAGACTATCTAACGTCGGAGCAAAACATTTTGCCCGGCTTGTTTTAGATGTTATACCAACTTCCCCCTTCGAGAGCACCAACTTTGCAGCTCCGTTACAATTTCAGAATCACAACGAATAATTTTGCGTCACGGGGAAATTATGCCGAGTACACGCGCGCTGAAAGTAACTCAGTTTAATCGTTATAATCCACGGAACTCGGCCCGTTCTAATTTCAAAGTTACGTTGCAGTTATAACGATGCAAACGACTCGCGTAGCTTTCTGTAGCAAGATTATCCTGTTTACGATGAATTAACACTAATTGAGATACCGTTATCCGATTTTGTATAGAAACGTAAAGTAAGTACTGGGAGGCTGTTAAGCGTCATAACAGCAGTTTCACATATGTACATCGATTATAATTTGGCTCGGTTAATCGACTTCTTAATCTCTATCAGAATCTAGCAGAATCTTTGAAGAAAATTGCATAGCCGGCGCAGGTTTTGTTGTAGATTGTACGCGCTGCGGATTATCGTTATTTTAACCGGATACATGACATCGGGGAAAATCTTCAAGAATTATAAATTATACGCGCTGTAACTTTATAGCTTTTTTTTTTCAATCCCCGTACGGAGCCACGCGATTATGACTCCCGCGAGACGTTCGAGCGACCTGCTGGCGTCGCTTGTCGCTTGTTATTTTTAGATAATATCATCGAGACACGCGTATGTGCGTGTTGCCTGCGTGCGACATGCTTACGTGCGGGGGTGCGTACATACCATGGTATGTGCGTGTGTCAGGGCGTGCACCTGTTAAATACACAAGTCTGCCCCGAAAGAGAAATAACGGTTTGACTATACGCTCCTCGAATATTTGTCATATGCTAAAGGGGAAGCTATATTCATCGAAACGTAAACCTAACCAATAGTGAATCTTCAAAATTCGAATATTAAACAGAAAAAGAGGGAAATGCTACATATAACATCACTATTATGTTCCACTCTGAAAAAATATGGGTACGGATTTATGGATGTTAAACAAATTCACCGTGTTGGTGTTTATATTAATACCGTAATTTTAATATTAATACCAATACGGTGAGAATTATATGTGATCACACAGTGTTAAATTCACATACTTATATTTTTTTAGAATACACGTTTCTGAACTCTGGTATCTTTAATTCTTTGCATATATCGTGAGAATACATCTTTCGATGCCTGAATATATTCAGAAATTTATGACTATTCTTAATTCTAAAAACTAAGCTCTTAAACTTAAACTAGCACCTTTCGTCACGAGTTTCGCTACGAGTTTCGTTTCGGTAAGACTTGATAATCCCAGCTGCACAAATAAAGTTCACGATCGAAATGGAAAGAATGGCGAGAGGATCTAACACGTCGATCCGACTTCGGGAATGGCAATTACAAGCTTCATTTCGTTGCAGCTCCAATTATCGTCGCCATTCTTTGTTCGATGGACCGTCAATTCCGAGCGATGGACGCGCCCAGCCTCGGACAGACCGGAGTGGATGATGCATCTCTTCTCTCGCTCCCGGATCGTTTAATTAAATTTGCCGAAGACTGCCGTTCTCGTTAGGATAAAAAATTCTGTTTCGCGCCTGAGAGTCCCGTTGTCTCGGCGTGGCGCCACGTGCTAATATGATAATTACAATTACTTTATCACCATGCCTCACGAAAGACGACGAGGCAACATCGAATAGAGAGAACGGAAGTAGACAGACTGCGCGATCGATAAAAGGGCGACATTCGATTAAAGCAATTATCCCTATTAGCGTGCACTTTGAGCGGCGCATTGATAATCTTTCAGCTTAATGCTGAATCCTTAATGCAAGATTCGATCCTCTGATCTTAAAAATTCTGAGTCTTAAATCTGAATCTTAAAATCTCCTAAATTTTTTTAGTAACTAAAGTATTAGATAGTATCTGAATTACAGAATAATTGTAACCACACATATAATGTAAAAATAAATGCGAACATACTTATTATTTAAATTTCTCGATATAATGTAGTAATAATGAATGTGTGTCGTAGGAATTTCCGGCTTCGTTATTTTACCGATTCAATTTTTTTAATTTATACTCATAATAAAATACCTATCGATCTATCTATTTCCCACTTTTTTAATTTCCATCCAAGTTTTACACGCTGACGACTCGAGGAGAGACAGCGACGGCTGTTATTACGTTTGAAGCGTACCGGCTTGATTGATGAATTGATCGGTAAACGAAAACGACTCTACTGAATTTTATGTCGTATTCACGACAAAAAAGACGGCCGTCCGTTTCGGTGAATTCGCAATGGAAACAATGCATTTATCGAGATGTCGCTTATGAAATATGAAAAATTGGAGATTGGACCGATTGATACAAAATTGTTTTTCAACAATCGAAAATTTCACATGCGGGAATGGAAATTTTGGTCTGCCAACTATCGATATATGATTTATATTATATGCCTTAAATATGCATTTCTTTTTAGTATTCGCGTTTATTCAGATTCTGAAAACCTGTTTCACGTGATGCACAAAGAGCGAATGTACGAAAGGTGTACGAAAGGGGTGAAGAGGAACGGAAAAACAATCAAGCTCTGTCTGACGAATCATTCGAGCGCGCATAGACGGAGAACAGTAATAATCGGTTGCATCGACGACGCCCGATAACAAATCCCGAAGAAGTGATGGCGGGAAGAGAGAGAAAGAGAGAGAGGGAAAAAAAAAGAAAGACACACAATCGCCGATAATAAAAATAAAATTGATGCTGCCTCGGCGAGAATCGAGCGATTTTTCGCTTTTTCCTCCCGAATCGTTCGCGACCATCCCCACGTCGCGCGTTCTTTTTATTCCGTTCTATTTTCCGACGCGCCGCGTCGGTTGCTCATCCGTCAACGAATCGAAGAGGAGGCGCGTTGTCACGTCGACGCGTCGACGGAAACGGTAAAGCTTCCGGCGTTATTTTTGACTTTTCGCCGCGCCGTAAATCAGTACTGGTGCGCGCAATTCTTCCAAAATTCATCCGAATTCCCGGCGCCGCCCCGAGGGAGAAGCCTGGAAAACTCCGAAGACAAAACAGAAGTGTCGCATCGAGTTGCGTTTCTTCCGTCAATGTATCTCGCATCGATAGCGAATGCGTGTTTATCGCGAGCGATTAATGAGATTTGCAACGTGCAAAAAGCACAAAGCGCGCGCGCGGATGCTGACCCGAAACAGCCGCGGTTTGATATTCGATTATTACAAGTTCCCGTCGGCCCGTTACATCCCACGATTGAATTAATTCAACCCTTTCATGCAATTACAGTCGCGGGCGTTCAATTAAACCACGAGAGCCACGCGTGAATAAACCGTAAACGCGTAATTAATCACCCTCATACTCGTTATGATTCCACGGTTGAGTGATCCTCTACAAAGGGTGTCGCTATCAGTTAATCATTGTTATTCAAGAAAAATCGTCGGGGACATCGTCGTCTTGCCAATGAAGCCTCAACGAAACTTCTCCGAATACAATGAATTTAAAACGAGCAACGTCGTACAATAATGCTCCGAAACTGGTAATTCAATATAGAAGACTACGACCACCGAAGAAACCGGATGTCTAAGTAATAATGTTCCTTATCGACATGTCATCGTGACTTTGGCAACAAATGGCTTTGTCGTTTAAATTAAAATCTACACGGAAGGAACCGTTTTGTTGAAGTATATAAATTTAAATACAAAAATCCGGATATAGATTTGAAAATAAATTGTGTTGAACTATGAAAATACTTATGCAGGACGTTCTATTGGTTACTAGAATGTCAAAACTTTGCAGCATCGCTCATGATTGAGTTTTCTATAATACATAATTATTTTGATGGTCCAACAAAGTTATTTTTCAGTCTGCATCTAGTTAAATTTTTAGATACTTCAGTGAAATCGTCCTTTCCATGAAAAGATTCACTCAAATATTTAGTAGTTGCAGCTTTAAGAAGAATAACAGTGTACAAATAATCACAATAATCTCAACAGCCACGAGCTTCTAATTTTTTACTTTTTCAGGACGAGTACTCTTTTCGTTGTCCTCTCTCAAAAGATCATAAAACCCTTCCAGCGCGATGAATATAAAACAAGCAACACGACGCATTTCGCCAGACTTAATAATTTAAGCGGAGAAGCCGAGGCGTCTGGTAAAATCGCAACGATTCAATGCTCTTTTCCTCTCGGAACCTTTCGTTGATTCTTTCCTGTTTTTTCCCTTTTATGTCTCCATGTAGCACTCCGAGATTTTTAGAGGTATCTCCGTGAAAAAGAGCAAGGTAGAATGATAGAGAGAGAGGGCTGCTGCAAACCATGGTGTACGAGCAAAGAGGTATGAAATTGAACCACACCGTACTTGCAACTTGCGCTCTTTGAACCGGAGTTAATTAGCTGGACTCCCTTCAGCAAGGTCAACGACAAGAACGATGTACGAGAGGGTTGGCTACTTTTGAGGTTAATTCAAGGCTGCGCGCCGCTAAGCAGCAAGTATGACCTACGCGAATGTAATTTCTGCTTTATTTTCTAGAGAATGGAAGCGACGCCCTGCACATCGTCACGTGAACTCTTGACGGCGAATGAGTGTTTGCAGCGCGGACGTGTTTACTGTCTAGAAAACGCTTCGTTTAAATCTGTTCTTGCAAAGGATGCATACATGGATCACATACTGGGCCATGCATTTCTAGAACGAATTTCCTTAGTAGATAGAACAAGCCTGGGAAATTTTTTATTTAGCTGGATGTAAATATAAATAGCAATAGATATTTATATTTACTTTATTTATTAGAATAAAGCGATGAATAGAGAATATTTTTTTACAAAACTATAAAATCCACCGTCATCCTATTAAAAACAGAAATGAAATTTTGAGAGAGTTGCTTCAAAGAAAAGAGTTCTACACTATTAAATTCATACAATGTCCAATTCTATCGAATTTGAGTTATTTTTAGTCATTTCTATATAGGTCGCCATCAGCTCCTAATCAATATGTCATTAATTTAACTAACAATGAAATTAATTTAATTGACCCAAATTTAGTTTATTATTTACTAAACACAAACGTTAATATAGACGTCGCTTATGTTGAAACTAACCATAGAAACAAAATGATTTACATTTTGAACACAGAGAAGTTAAAAATAATAGACTGTCGTTTTTTCAACCCAAGAGATTGGGTTACCATTATCCTTTGATATCTAACAGAATACGGAAAATAAAACAAATATGGAATGATCGAAGAATTTCTCAATTTCTAACATGATCCAGATATAGATTTGAAAATATTATAAAGATTAAAATATTTCAAGTTCTTGAATTTTTAAATACTTGGAGTCTACGGGACTGAAATAAAACCTGAGAATAGGATATTTACGTCGTCGCGACACAGGATCTCTTCGGGTACCGGAATACTCCGTCCGCAAATGAAGCTCCAACGATGTCTTTGCCACGTATTCCAGAGTGAAACCGCACGTGCCCGCGGCAGTGCCCCGTAACAAGCATTTCCCTAGGGTCCATCCGAGCTTACCCTTCACAACATCCGGTGGAGGGAAGCCGATTGCTCACGGCGAATCCCAATATTTATGCGGGCAATGAGGCACGCCGCCATAAATATTTTATGCTCCGTCACTTTTCGAATTCAGCGCGCGCCCGAGTGAAGAATATGCGAGAAAGAGAGAGGGAGAGAGAAAAAGTGAAAGAAATATACAATGGTACACAATCCTAGAAAGCTCGTTCATCTTCGTACCGCTCGTCACGAATGATGTCCTTTCCTTTCCCGAAATCGATAGTCCTTGAATTTCTCTAGGGATACTGAATAGACCAATAAATTATACTACTTGAATTATGAAATCTTTCTTTCCAAATTTTCAATTGAATATTCTGATGCTCGTACTAAATACAAAATATTTTTAGAGAGTCTCTCTAAATAATTGTTTTTATATTATAATACTTTAATACGATAGCAGTATAGTTTTAAATATATTTTCCATTAAATTTTCACGCGTTAATATCAAATCATGAAACTTGTATTCAGTTTCCGGGTTGTGAATGAATGTCATGTTTTAAGCGGTACGAGCGTGGGACGTAAAATACGACACGCGGATCATTGCGAAAAGTGCCAACTCCACTTTTGTCGGTGACATTGTTGGAGGGATCATTACCTCTGAATTGCTTGCACCAACTACGATCACTTATGACCGCGCGTATAACGCGCGCAACGTGTAACTGGGTTACAGAGCACTGACAGCTACCGCTGATTTGATTGGTCAATTACTCGAGTTTGCCCGTTACAAAGTAGCAGCTCGGACCTGATAATTTACGGAAATGATAGCTAAAAGCATTTTAAAAAAGGGACGTTACGAAATAATAACAACTTGTTCAATTCACGTTCACCCTTTTAAAAAAATAATTTCCAGGAAATGCGTTACTATTACGGACCGTGCAGTATTTTGTTGATAGAACAGAAAAAGAAAAAACAATTACGAGCTTCGAATTCTCTAATTTGCGAATATTACTACTTAAATTATGAAATCTTTCTTAAATCCATAATTAAATGCTCTGACGTTCACGCTAATTTTATAAAATATCAATAACTCGATATTGAATAGATAAATAAGACCGCTGTACGAATAAATTAACTAAGCAAGAAGAAGCACTATTAAAATATTTTTAGATTCTTTAAACAATTTTTATATTTGTGTAGTACCCTCCCCCCCTATTTTAATATATACGATACCAAGTTTTACACAGTTATTTTTACACAGCACGATATAGTTTTATATAAATATATTTTCTATTAAATAATTCATGTGTTGATCATGAATTATTTAACGTTTAAAACATAAACAAAATGAAATGAAAATGAAATTTTAATAATTGCGATATAAAAATTTATAAGAAGAATTTTTTGTAACATTAAAATAAAAAAAGTCTAATAAAAGATCTTTTAATTCTGGTACTCACAAATGTTAATTTTTTGAAATACGAAATATTCAATAATATCTTTCGAGATAAATTTAATAACAATTTAACAGTAAAGGGATAGTTTCAGTCGATTTTCAATACGGTAATGACAGTAATACCCTCAATAATACGATTTACCATTATTATCATAGCAAACTAATTGCTTGCATCAAGTAATATTAACGTGAACCACTTTATTCGCGATCAGCATGTATTATTGCCTAGCGATGAAGAGAGGCATTTAGCATCTAGTAACTGCGTTATACATGCATGCGAACAAGCGGATTAATAAAGCAGCTTATGTCGAGTATCGATCCTATTTTTTGTAACTTCAAATTTCGAATTTAATGAATGAGAGGGGAACCGGAAAAGAATTTTTAAATATTTAAATTTTCAAATTATCTAATATTCGTAAATCGGATTTTCAAATAACAGGATCCTTATAAATTTTATAACTTTTTTAATTACAAGAATACACGTATTTGTGTGTTCTCAAAAAAATAATTAAATTCAATTCCTTGAATACTGGATACAGTTTTCGGTGTGTTTAAATTCGGATAATCCAGAGTAGGTATACACGGATCCTTCATACCTCAGGTTCACAAATTAACTTTCTGTTCCGTATCTTAAATATGCTCTGCACGTCGAGCACCGTGAGATACTCGCGTCAATATATCCTAGCAGTAGTACTGCAAGATGGCACCCGAGTTTCGCACAGAGTCCATGATTCATCGAGCGGTGAGGCAGTCCATCGGTTATGCCAATGCTGCAGTCCCTCATCCGCGGCTTACCCTTTCCCTCGCACCCTCCCGTGGCTACCGCTTAACCGTCCTCCCGTGTTCGGACAAAACGTGCCGCCCTCCGCGACATATTGCGTATGATCCCGACCGAACGGCCAGGAAGACAAATGGCCGGGATGCTAAGACATCTTCGAGCTACCTACTTCGGCCAGGATTATTTCGAGATGAAGACAGCGCCGGGCTTCCTGAATCCGGAAAGCGATGCAATACCGCAAAGAAGAGTGGAGAAGAGAGAGAGAGAGAGAGAGAGAGAGAGAGAGAGAGAGAGAAATATGAAGTTAACTTTAGGAAGTCGCGGGCAGACTTGAAGTACTATCTGCCAGGTGAAACTTATATTTTAAAGCTAGTTTTGGTAGTGGGCAAACTTCACGCGAAAATGTCTTTCCGTGTAATGTAGAGTGCACAGGACGTAATAATAAATACAAGACATCGTATAACTATATTTATGAAGGGATCGTGAATCTCCGTATTATAATTAGACAAATTCTCGGACAGATTTACGAGTTGTGGAAATTTCTGAAACTTCCGTCCTCGAAATCCCAAACTCCTTGCATATCCGCAAATTGTACATTCTCCAAAATTCTCTCTCTCTCTCTCTCTCTCTCTCTCTCTCTATCTATCTCTCTCTCTTTCCTTCTTCTTTTTTTTCTCAAATTTTAAAATTCTTATAATTCCGTTTTAATTTTAGTTTCTGAAAATTTTAGTGTTTTATACTTCCAGCAGTTTTATGACCAGACGTCGGATTCTTATGCAATCACATATTCTTTTTAGAAAGCAAAAAAATTGAGAAATAAAACCAAAATAAAAATTTATATTATTGAAGAAACATCCTAAAGACGCATTTTTGTTTGTGCATATTTGTAAATTTTGTGTATATTTTCATATTTTTGTTTGCATAAAAATCCAGTCTATTTATAACATAATTGTTTTCCACAATCCTGATGTTACCAGCAGCGAAAAAGTACGGCGCCGAAAATTTTTAGGTCGAGTGAGGGGAACTGCAGCGGAATCACAGCTCCACTGCGGAGGATATAACGGGTGAGCTAAAATGGCTCAAGGTCAGTCGGTATCGATTCCAAGACCTCGAAGGTTCACGGGGTCGGTACCGATTTGCGTCAGTGTCGTCCTATAGAGACGCCTGGCCTCGACACGAAAACGTTCCAAATTCTTAAAGGATAGCGTCTGGATGCGACTGCATTACGTCCCTCCAACGCCTACAATCACCGACCGGCGATGTGTAGCGCAGGTGCAATCAAACGACCTACTTTTCAAAGCGAGTCACGCATCAATGTAATTCTCCTTCTGTTATTCGCGGGGGAGGCCACCGTCGACGAAGGAAAATGTGCGCGTTTCTCTCTTACAGTAGACGGAGTTTCGAGTTTAATGACGACTGGAGTTTGTTGGTCGACGTCGGATCGGGAACTCTATGAATAGAGAATCGCATAACTGCCGCGTTGTCTATTCACCTTTCGAGAATTCCCCGGCTTTATATCGCACTCATACAAGTTAAATTTGTATATCGAGTTGGAATTCTCTCTCCTTGCGAAATCTAAAGATCCTACGCTCTAAGAACCTCGTTGTATAATTCTAAGGAGTTGATCCGTGTAACCATAAACTATTGAAATCTTATTTAAGTGCTAGGTTTTCGGATACTTCGTAAACTTTTTGTTTCAAATCTGTGAGATGTCAAGTGCGACCTTTTCCGGTTTCAATTCGATAAGTATTAGATATCAAAGGAGCAATGATAACTCAATTCTTTGAGTTAACATTATTTTTAACTTTCATGTATGTCAAAATGTAAATCAATTTATTTCTGTGATTGAATTATTTAATATGGATGTTTCAAACAACATCCATATTAATGTATGCACCTAGTAAAAAATAAACTAAATTTGAGTAAAATTTAATACATTTCTTGAATTAAATTGTTTAATTCCATTGTTTTCATTAAATTAATATTGAGTAGGAGAGCCAATCTATTATAGGAATGATTAAAAATAAGTCCGATTGTGAATGTAAATTGACATTATAAATTTAACAGTGTAATCACTATTAGATATTAAAGAAGCAATGTTAACCCAATTCCTTGAATTGAATGACATTTTGTTATTTTTAACTTTTCCATGTGTATCAAAATGTAAATCAATTCATTTCTGTGATTGAATTAATTATATATATATAAGAATAATTAAAAATAATTCAAATTGGATAATAATTTGATATCATGAATTTAACAATAATCGTTAATCGGCGATACATTGTTGTTTTTTATATTGAAAAACAAAAATGGATTCGTTTACGACGACCATACGAGCGACCTCGAAAGGAGGGAAGCACTCTAACAATAAGTCCTCTTCGCAAAGCGTAACTCGATATTGCATTAATGCGATATACGGAGGATTTTGATGGCGGACGAAGGCCAAGTCGGCTGCAATATTTCGTCGTTCCGGTGTCATATGGTGAGGAACCCAGGGGTATTGCGTTTCCTCGAAGGGTTACTGGCGGATTAAAGGGGATACGTTATTAAGAAATAGTCGTGGTGTCGCTTTTCAGGAAAGACTGCGCCTGACTTACGAGAAACGTGTGACAAGGTAAACATAATTACCTTTTAGATCTGCGATTTCTCGTGTTGTGAGTAAATATTTCATGAGTTACAAGATCTTTGAAGTTTGGATCCTTTGGATCTTTGAATTTGGACAGCTTTTATTAAAAAAGCGATTAATACTTGAAAAATATTAGAACATTAGTAGAAGACACTTTCAAAATGACGAATTTTTTCTTCTAAAGAAGATTTTCACGATTGGCGAAAATATTCCCGAATCGAACGATTCTTCGAAAAATGATCATTTATAGATTTCGAGATTTTCCGAGCTACGAATTCATGCGAAACATACATGGGTATTGCAAATCCTCATATAGGCATGAAATCAAACATCAATGCGATGTGCTATGTGTGCTATCAACCGACGTGTAGAGAGTTAATAATTCATAACGCCTCATACCTCGCATCAAACCGTGATCCATCGGCAAGTCGGGTGCATGACTACTTCATTACAATGTAATAAGCGTATAGCCGGTCCGGTCGATGTTCTACTAAACCAGAACCAGAAACAGTGAACTCGAACGGAGTGAAGTCGATACAGAGCGAGCCAGCGAACGAGCAACGGGATGAGTTCGGGCGTAGGACTGCATAAAGGATGAAAGGACGATTCACCGAAACTCCGAAGTGCCGCTCGTATATAAGCCTCGGCTGTATTGTGTCTTTCAAACGATGATATTGGCACTACAGCATTAGCGTATCGGGCCAACTTTGACGACCTGTATCAGTGTCGGTGTTCGTCTCCAGCAGTGCTAGCTATTTACGCGACAAATTAGTTTACTTGTTCTTAGAGCGAGACAGACATCATGCCTGTCATTTGCAGTTGCTTGTAATTTACGGCCAATTAAATTGGCTTTGAATTCAGGAATACTAGATGCGCGCAACTCCGGAGAGCTTGTAACCTTTTTCTTGAAAATAGGTTAAGGCCGGAGCACAAATATTTGCATAATGCATAAAGTATTAAAAAATCGACCACTCAGAGTCTTTTATGTCATAAAAAGGAAGGAAATGAAGAACTGATAGATTCATTTTCTTACACATTTTGTGTTATTCAAGAAAACACCCTTATTGTTACGACATGTCGTGTAACACTTTTCAAGAAAAATTTTGAAGCAATAATTTCTTGGAACAATCGCGCAAAAATGAAATGTCAAAAAATTAATTGTTAATTTACTCGACCACTTAAGAACTATTTCACGAAAAATCTTTCTTTCTCGTCGGAGATCCGTTTCGTGTCGTTGGTATTTAAATTCCGCACGGCACAGAGAGATAAATCGCAGCGTAATTACCTCATTTATGCAGCCGACCTTTGTACAGAACATGTCGCACCAGAGACGCACCCTCCTTGCAATTACACCAAGTCCAAGGTATTTTATATTGCATTAAACCAACAGTTAAAAGTGTAACGAGATAGCAAAGACCAAAGAGTCCGATGTTTCAAAGATTCTGCGATTTCTTTACTTTCCAGGAAGCGCAGGCGATGCGCCTCGCGATTAAATTTAAACGGAGCAAGATATAATTGGAATAGAACGATTGATCGATGACGCCCATTTCGTGGGGACTGGACAATGATATATCTCATACAGACGCGGTCATTGATCTAATTAATACCGTTCGCTGTACCATTAGTGCGTAGTATAGCTGCGGTGCAATCGAATGCAGATCGAACTTAATCAGCAAATGTCTGCGCGACGATGCGGATACGATGCGGTGTTACTAATTAGGACACACACTTGCCGGCGATCACGCACGCTGAGAAACAAGAAATTCTCATTCTTGATACTTTGCAGATAAATAATGAAGAAGCGGAGCGGAACGAAAGAGGTGGCCATCATCTATATATAAGATACATCTTATCCTCATACGAAGAACGCGCAGTTAGTCCACGCGGAAGTTTTATTATACGCGGAAGAGTAATGTCGACAGCCAACACCGACGAGGCGGTAATAAGATATATTTTTCAACGTGCGCTCTCGTGCAGGTTTCGGCGGCGCCGAGTGCTACCAGCGATTTTATTTATGACGGGTGTCTGCTAGCCCTAGCAGATACTGCCATGCACGTACCCTCTGAGATGGTGTCCGTATAACACAGTTACGTATAAACGTCCGTAAATCATAAATATAGGAATCGGTAGATAGATAAACTTGTAAAATTCACGTTTGACAGGTCACGAGTCTATAAGCATATTTCGCATCAACGAAAGTTTATGTTTCTAAAAATGCAACTCAATAGAAAATATCTCCGATTTTTTATTTGTGAATCTACAATTAAAATAATTCGTGAAAAATGCAACTCTAACTATAACCATGTGTTTTTATCGAATCCTAAATCTAGAAATCCAAAATACAGCTTGAATTAAAAATATTAAGCACTTTATTATCATATTATTTAACGTTTGTTTAAAAATTGATTTGACATTTACCATAAATTTTATCCTTTGTTTCAAGAACCGTTTAAACTTATGTATAATGCCAGTAATTAATAGGAAACAATAAAGTAAAAGAATTTTGAATTACAATATAGGTGCCTAATATTTTTTGCCAAGGATGTACGTTGTGTATTCAAATATAGGAAGATATCCGTTAAGTGAGAAAAATTCAAAAAGATATTTTTGTGTTCACCAAGATAAATAAAACTGTATGAGGTGACCAAAAAATTATTTTCACCAGAAAGTACAATCACGGATATTCTATGATTAATCTAAGGATTTATTTAGGATACGAAGCTTTTAGCAGTAGAACCGTTTACATACGTAGACAAGCTGGTAAATCTAGAGACCGGCTAGACAGCTGGCCGAAAGCAAAGCTGTTAGTAAAGCAAACTTCACCGGGTTGAATTAAATTAATGCGCGGCACGGCGCTGCACGGCGGGAGTATACTGCAGTAACGAGCATGCCCAAAACGCGGCGATTATGTGTAAAACTTCGGATTAAGATGTAATACCACGCTAAGGAACCATCTTCCTAGCCACCCTCCATTTTTTATGACATGAATAATTACTTGAATAACTCCGCAAGTACTCCTTGGTGGAAAACAACGAATATACGCTGTTTCTCCTTGTACAAGCTAATCTACAAGGCATGATAAATTTATCAACGACGAAATGAGTTTATCGATAACGACGAGTGAATTTGTTTTAACCAGATCGATTAGTTGAACGCTCGAATCTCGTGACTCTCGTCTTTCTCGTCGATAGTGTCCCCATCACCGATCCCTCGCTCGCGTCCTTCCCTAATATCCTGGATATTAAATACCCCTGCCCGAGCGGATAACACATCGCCCCGAAATTCCCCGGCGAGGCGAAATTCCTTGCTCGCCCAGCCGGGAAAGAGACTGTAAAACGAAAAAGGACAAAAGCTAGCAGAAACGAAAGGATTATCCTTCCTTACTTTCTTCCTCGAATCTTGTTTCTGTCATGTCACTATAACTAGATAACTGTATAATAATCGAAACAATGCATCATTAAAATGACAAATATTTAATTGAAATGATATTAATGCGAGAATACACAGAAAGAACGATTCTGTTGAAATATCTAAAATTAAATTTTGGAAACTACAGATTTAAAAATAATTCGTTGGACATCAAAATAATTTCGTAGGAAATCATTCTTTCAGTGTAATGGGGATACATTTTTACAGGAAATATTTATGTTATTGAACTGTTACTATTGAACGCGAATTCATGAATTTTAGAAGTTTATCTATCTATCGATTTCTATATTTAGGATCGAGTTTATGACTTACGTTTATACGTAACTATTATATATACGTATTAGACTGTCTTGAAAGGTACGTGCATGGCATTTTCAGCAATTAACGATCGTATATAGAATTTCATAGAGGTCGGTCTTTTCGCTAACAATAAGAACCTTCCAAATTTATGAACGTTAATAGTCGTTGTGGCGTACCGCGTATGCGAAGTTACGTTGAATGGCTCACGTTGCTGTCGTTCCTTCCAAGAGTAACTTTGCGACTTTTACAACTTCAGCGAGGCAGTGAGAAGCAACATATATCGCCAACAGGCGAAATATCGTTAATACGATTAAATAGAGTAGCTCACGCACTTAACCCAGTCTTGCACCATCTTGGAAACATGCTACTATTCTTATGATAACACGCGACAACATCTGAAAATGGGACGTTGCAAAGTGGATCTTAATCGCATTTGAGGATTGCATAACGCTCATATGACATTTTTTCATGAAGTCATCTTAAAACAGATGAGAAACCGTAAAATTTCATAAATACAGACCTATATGTAACACACGCGTGTTTGTGAAATTTTATGTAAGACGGGACTGTGAAAATATAGTCAAATATAATTCACTTAGTTCTGATATATAGATATACTAACTTAAATAATAAAATAAAGCGAAACTGTGCAATTAAAAAATTTGTGTTAAATTTAACACATTTCATATGTCCCAAACAGTTATATAATAAATTTTTATATTAATTTAACAAAAGATGAATATTAGAAAGTAACACAAATATTATGTAAAAAATTAACACAAAAAATATAACGCAATTTGTAAGTAAATTATGAAAGTATATTTCTTCAGTAAAACTAATATTTATAATACGTTAAAATAACATTTTATTCATTTACCCTAGAATTTAAAAAAACATTTTTATGTTAATTCTTTACTTATTTATACATAATATATATTTTAATACTAAAAAAATGTTGAATTTAACACGAAATGTTCAAATAACACAATTACATTATGTTACATTAACATTCGGACATATTAAAAATTCAATACAAAAATTTTAACAAAAACCGATTTTAACATAAATAAAAAATGTTTTTTAATATGTGAATATAAATTTTTTAATGAAGCTATATATAAGTTCTTAAGAAAAGTGCTAAAATTACTAGGTCCACGTGTCGATAAAATTCCGGATCGCTGCGAATACGAAAATAATTATAAGTTTTTTTAATGAGCGGACATTTTAATGTGCGTATTATTAACGAGGATCATTAATGAGAGCCAGTATGCGAATTTCGTAGGTAAAGGCCGTGGGGAATGATGAGTGTGCGAAAGTTCTGCGAAAAGAGCTTCACGCTATCTCGGTAGCGCGGTTCATCGTTTACCCCTTGCGCTCGGTACCAGTGGGAACTCTTGAGTCACGTTTCTCGTTCCCGGGGACAGAAATCTTCTCCCAAGCTCTAGACACGTACGACATATAACCAACGTTTCGCCGGTTTTCCAACTTCGAGGACGAGTACGCGCGAAAGGGGATCACGCAAGGGTCGGGCCATAACCGGACGAGGATCCTTGACGCGATCGTAGAAAGAAGGCCGGAATCCGCTTTTCTACGACGGTGAAAACCTTCGGAGACTCTTTCATTCTTCGTGTAACCCCGTAACCCTCGCATCATTACGACGCATTGGGGATGCTAAACTTTTCCGGGATGTCTGGCTGCATTTGTTCCCTCATTGCAGTCGTACAAGTTGCAGCAGGACGTTCTCTTCCCCTCACTTGACTCCCCGAAAGTCAAAGAATTAAGCGTCATTCGCATTCGTTTATCGTGCTTGTTGTAACTCTTTTATACGTCATTCATCGATTTCTCGCGTCAAGTGCTTAAAATGTGAACTATTTATTAGCAGTGCTTTGTACGATTACTTTTTTTTGCGATGTAAAAGTGTTCACTCTACAATAAAATTATTCAAAAACAAATGCAAGGAGTTTCCATTGTTTTGATACATTGCAATTTTCAAATAGAATACGATACGTAGATTTCGACGAAATGTTTTTCTTTCGATTGAATGCGCGATGCAATTTACGCAGAAAATGCGTGGCATGTCAACGGTACATGACAGATGCACTGCTCGGCTTCAACAAAATGATCGTTCCTCCTTCTTGTTCCGCCGGGAACGTTCATTCACGAAACATTCACCGCAAAGTATTTCCAAAGTGTTTTCAAGGAAAACTATTACGTCCTAGATACTCGACTCTACTTTCCTCTCAAGCGAACACGTCGTAACGTTTATTATATCTCGAGAATTATAGATTATCAAGCAAGAGATGGAAATTTAAAAAATTTTTATAGCGACCGAAATTAAAATAAATTTTTTAAAAATGATTTTTAATGGACACTCGAAAAATATTTTACTGATCTTCAAATTTTATACGTAGATTTTCGAATCATTATAAATCATTAAGCTCAGATCAGCTTTAGACAAATTTTCGGCATAACGGTTTTGTTAAAGTATATGTAAAATTTTACAAGTCAAAAGTTTGAAAATTTAGCTAGACAGATCTAAAAATAAAATCAAAGTAAGAGGCTCAAGTTGGATACTAAGAAATCAAAACCTTCCACAGTACACTGTTAAAAATGTTTTTACATGTAAATGAAGTTCGTGGTTATGAATGAAATTAAAAGTAATGAATGATTTAACTGAAAATTGAGTTACAGTAGTTACTTAAAATAATGAACGTTGTACATTAAATTTATGAAATTTAATATACTTTTCATAAAATTTAATAAAAAGTACATTAAATTTCATAAATTTTCATGAAAAATACATTAAATTTCATGTACATGTACACAAATATACTTTTCAGTTATAAATACATTAAATTTAATGTAATGTCATGAAATTAAGTTCAAAATGTGTAAATTAAAAGTATATTAAATTTCATCAAATTTTTAACAGTGTACTCATCATGTTTGAACGTCCTACATAATTATTTTGATGGTTAAACAAAATTATTTTCAAATCTAAATATATCTAGCTAATTTTTCAAACACTTCAGCAAAAAAACCTTTCTTTCCATGTACGAGTCTTCTAGAAAGATCAACCAATCTCCAAATATTTTTTATCCTCCAGAAGCATTCTTGCACCTAACAGATTTTCGTTGCGGACATGCAATTGCGGTAGATGTCGCATTCTCGCAAAATTGCGGATCGCTTAATCTCGCAGATGTACGAGGAGTGAAGAAAGATGGAAGAGAGCGGCGCCCGGCGACGTGAAATCCTATTAAGCGATCCCCAGCCTCTATCTTCATCCGACGCGTCTGATGCGGCTGACGTCTCGAAACGGCCAGGAAATGGAACGGATGCATAGAAGCAACAGCAACGATGCCGTGGAAACAGAAAAGAGGCGATACGCGAGAGGGAAAAAGGGACACAAGGAGGCGCAAGAATGAAAGGGATCCAAAATGGAACCAACCGAAACGCCTGTCGGGGACTGAATTCCCCCATGGAATGGAAGATCATCGTTACCGGAAGCCTTCGACCGGAAATCTCGCTAGCGACTCCGAAGAACCGCCCTCTCTACTTCGCTCTCGATATATTTAGGTCATTCAATTTACACTTTTCTCTAGTTTGCGCTGTTAAGGAAAATGTATCATAGATCATCAGGGAAAATATGATATAAACGTGGATAATTAAATAAAAATTTCAAGATAAAAAGAGGAGAATAGTTTTCAGCTCATTTTTCCGAATAAATTAAATAATAGAATATGGATGTGGGAATAATCTTTCAATTATTAAATTTTTACACGCTTTCGATGCAATATTTAGACTTTTATACACCTATAAATGCTTTCGTACGTATATTCTCCTGATACCCTCGATTTTTAAACGTAGACATTGTTTTTTTTAACGTGTTAATATTCACGCAAGGGGAAGCAAGACAATTGAACATCCGGAATCTAAACGTCTCGAATCCATAACATTTTAAATCCAACTCTGAGAGCGTGGGATTACACACATACCATAAACCCTCGGCGAGATTAACGCTTTTTCCGGGGCTACTTCGTCCGGCCGCGATTCGATTCGACAGTCGATAAGGAATATGTGTTTGCACAGCACACATCGCCGGTTTGCGAATGCTTTATGGTGTTTGCATTGATTTCTATCGATGACAGAACCACAGTAAATATTATCGGAGGCAGCTACACCGAGGAGTGAACTGTGAATTTAGACGCTCGTGGTTTATTTTCGCGGTACACGCAGACGTACGAGCTCGAGGACGGAATAATAAACCGCCCTCCATCCCTGTCTGCTCCTGGAGCGACAAGCGGAATGCGCACGCCGGTGGAGATCTACTATTTATGTATAAAAAGAAATATAATCATACCGCACGCTGTTACTACAGCCATACAATCTCTACTCCGTCGAGCACTTTCGTATCCTCCGGGCAATTAACGCTTTAACCGGCAGACTACAGTGTAAACCGCCGCGAAAATTCGCGTGCTCCTTTTTTTTATTACAAATTATTTTACGCGTTGTCCGCGCACAAACAAATAACAAAATATTATTTCTCGATTAACTCGCTTTAATTTCCCTCCGGCGACTGCTCGATCCACACGCAGCTTATTATGAAAAAACTGTTTAGCGTTAAACGTTGAAATGTAACGTACTAAACAAGATAAAGTATTCTTTCAAATTCATTTAATATTAAAAAATTTAATCTGCCGCTGATGTGTTCATTTCATGATTTTAGAATCACTGTAAAATCTGTGCGATCAATTTTACCTTTATACATTTTTTTAATAAATATAAGGGAAAAATGCGGAGACATCTCTTCGACGTGATATTATCCGGCTAGTCCCTCTCGAGAAAAAAAGTCATAAGTATTCAATTTCTGCTCTATATCTGGAATCAGCTGGCATACGGCCACTGCGAGAACAAGTGGATGCCTCTTTTGTGCCCGACGATCTAGAAAGATATTTGTCAGTCGGTGCTAGCTAAACCCAAACTGCACTTGACTCTGAACCGCCAGGGAATTGTCCTGCGCACGAACACACTTCCTTTTCCAGCATATTTGCTACCCAAAGCCAAATGTCACGGCATAACATAATCCACATAAGGCGTAGCGTGAGACGTAGGCGCGTATAGCACGAATGCGGAAAATATAAAACGCGGAAAGTGTAAAACGCGAGATATGCAGAATACGAAGCACGAACGATATAGAAGATAAAAAAATAAAATATAAGACACAGAAATTCTTGGGTAAGGAAAATTCATGAGATCGGTTGATCCTAAAATTTATGTTTTCATAAATCTGTCCAAAAATCTTTGAATTTTTTTTATTTATAAATAGTATATAAAATTTATCAGATATGAAAACGATGCAGTTATTTGTTTAATAATTTGTAATAAATTTTTTTTAACTTTAAAGGATTTAAAATTCGGAGATTTTTAAGTATATGTAAATACTTGAGGATTCAATAAAATCATGATATACAGGGTGTTTCCAAATTAAATGGCAAAACTTCGGGAGCGTGTAGAGGAGTAAAAAACTAAGAAAAAAAGTCCTATAGACATATGCTCGTTTTTGCTCCGTTTCAGAGAAATCGAAAAAAAATGTTTACATTTCTTGCCATATCTAGCACCGACATATTTGATTACATTTTCCACTTTCTGTTATGAATTTGTCAGTCGCTCTTTGAAAGCCTTTAACAGTAGATGAATTTTGTCTTTTGCAATATGCCGCGTACGTATTCTAATAGTGAATATGCTGATATGGTTTTTGTATACGGTTTCTGCAACGGTAATGCTTTAAAGGCGGTGCGAGAATATGCACGACGATTTCCAAACAGAAGAGTGCCAAACCGAAGAGTGTTTATGTTGACATTTAATAGATTGCGAGAGACTGGAACATTTTCAATTCGACAAGAAAACAACCGATTTCAAGCAGCGTTACGAAGAGATTTGCAGGCAGGGAATCGTATTTTACAACATTTTGACAATCATCCTGAGACCAGCGTTCGGAATGCGTCGGCTGTATTGGGAGTGTCACCACAAACAATTTGGCGAACTGTAAAAGGAGATAATCGCTATCCCTACCACATTCAAAAAGTGCAAAATTTATTACCTCAAGATCATTGGAACAGATTGAACTTTTGTAACTGGTACCTTCAGACATGCCACAATGATATTTTATTTCCATCTAAAATAATGTGGTCAGATGAGGCAACATTTACCAGAGGTGGAATAATTAATCAAAGGAATTATGGGCTCATCAAAATCCCAGGTCTGTTAGAGAATACAAATTTCAGCAAGAGTTTTCTGTTAATGTCTGGCTTGGAATTTGGAACGACGTTTTAGTGGGACCGTTTTTTTTACCTGCAAGATTAAATGGGGACCGTTTTCTAAATTTCTTGGAGAATGAATTTTCTGACTATTTAGAAAACATCCCATTACAACAACGTACTGAAATGTGGTTTCAATTAGATGGATGCCCTGCTCATTACAGCAGAGTCGCTAGAACCTGGTTAGATAGAAAATTCCCACAACGATGGATTGGACGTGGAGGAGCAGTACATTGGGCAACTCGTTCGCCCGACTTAACGCCATTAGATTTCTATGCATGGGGTACTCTGAAGCAAGAAGTTTATTCTTCGCCTATTCAATCAGAGCAACATTTGAGAAATCGTATCGTAGCTGCAGCGAACAGAATATCGCAAGAACAGTGCCTGGCTGCTACAAGAGCCGTGTTTGACAGATGCAATGCTTGTATTGCTGCAAGAGGTGCACATTTCGAACAAAATCTTCATTAAAAAGTTTATAAATAAAATAATTAAAATAATAAATTAAATATATTTTTTTCTTTTTTCGTGATTTCCTGCGAAACAAAGCAAAAAGGAGCATATGTCTATAGGACTTTTTTTCTTAGTTTTTTACTCCTCTACACGCTCCCGAAGTTTTGCCATTTAATTTGGAAACACCCTGTATATGCACCTTTGTGCAATAAGATATTTCGCCCGAAGAAAGATACGCATTTATTTCACAAATACGAAATAATATTTTTCCTGCTTCAGGAGCGCGTGTCACTTCTATGCTGGACTACGATTGCATGGAGCAACGACGTAACGAAAACTCGAGAAGAAAGAAATTGAAAGAAGGGACGACCGGAAATAAGCACATCAAATGTGTACTTTCTTTTAGAACAACTCGTAAATTTTGTTTCTATATTGTCTGTAGTTATCCGTAATTTTCAAGCTGATGTGACCACAAAAGTGATCGGTCCACTATAATAATCGGACGAAGTCACCATTCATCTTCCATGTTTTTTGATAGAATACATGTTTACAAAAATCGGTCTCAAAGATCAAAATCTTTAGATCTTTGTATTTACAAAGCTAAATAATTTCTTTATAAACCGGTATTTATAAAATAAAAAAATCTTTGAACCTAAAGTTTTAAATTTTTATGATTTTGGACATAAATATTTATTCAATATATGCACAAATTCTCTCTTAATTTAATGGGCCTCTGCGGATTTCGATGCCTCAATTATGTATTCCTAACGCGATAGATAAATTCGCAACCAATTGGGGTGTAACATCAGGATGTAACATGCCAATTGATTGCAAATTGTATCTATTGCGTTAGGAATATGTAATTTACGCGTCAATATTCGCGGAAGTCCACATAGGCATTTTGCTTGTATTACATTTATTTTTGGAGCTCTTATAAATATCAATGCTTTAATTTAATTCAATGAACAAAAATTTTTATCGTTTATGTCAAATCTTGTCTTGAAAACTAATAAGCAGAAGTAAAAAGTAATACAAATAATGGTAACAGAAAGGTCAATTTATGAGCAAATAATTAGGTCAAAAATATAAAATGGTTTATTAGAGTGTTACTCAATTAGTTAAAATATAATATATAGGAAACGTTTCAACTTTACTTAGTCTTCCTCAGTCAATTAAAAAAGATAATAAATAAAAGATAATATTTAAATGATAATAGCTTCACAACACGGGCGACAAACATATAGAATAATTCTTAATTATAATTAACATTATTATTATAATTAACATTATAATTAAGAATTATTCCACATGTTTGTTGTCTGTTGAAGATATTATCATTTAAATATTAAGGTTATCTTTCATTTATTATTTTAATGGACTGAGGAAGACTAACAATAAGTAAAGTCGAAACGTTTCCTACACTGAAAAAAAGATTGGTTGGTGCAGCAAATTAGATGGCAAAATATGACATAGCATTTTTAATTGGCTGCAACAGCCAATTTTTGGTTGTGTTAGCCTATCCGCCATGTCAGTATAGGATTT
>NW_017257266.1:108332-133700 GCF_001594055.1 Mycetomoellerius zeteki | reverse complement strand
TAACTAATTGAGTAACACTCTAATAAACCATTTTATATTTTTGACCTAATTATTTGCTCATAAATTGACCTTTCTATTACTATTATTTGCATTGCAATCTTGAGCTTGATTTTTGTTTTAAAAAGTAATAAACATGAACATGCCCAAAATGAAAGAGACAGTTATAATAATGTTATATTATTTATATGTAATATTTAATATTATATTTATTATCAAATATATCCAACAAATCGTTAGATCCTTAAATACATTCGAATCGAAAAATGCACCATCTGTTGCAATTTTCAAATCGATACCAAAAGAGCAGCTTTGTCTCTACTCATTTAAGTCCGTTTAACAGAATCACTAGTGTCGATGATTGGCCAGCTTGGCTTGTTAAATGATCAACGTAATGGACAATCGGGAATTCAGTTTAATCCCAAAATGCCGAAACTCACTCAGCTCTGCGGAAGCTGGCTTACTTAATTGCTGGCTTTTCTCCTCCGGTGGACTCTTTGTATCACCCTGATAATTTCCTTCGAACACCGTTTATTCTCGTCTCTCATTGTGAGCGCGTTCAATCGTTTTATATATAGAAAAGTGATCGCGTCGTCCATTATCCTTTCGGTACGATTAATCCGAATAGTCGTGTCTCTTTGTCAGAATAACGCGAGTCGTACCGTATTTCATTGTGGTATACGGCACTCCACAGCGCGATATTTCCGCGCACGTTGGTCGTGACAAATAATAGCACTTTGGGGCACTTAACGGGTGGAAAAATGAAAAAGTCCCTCAATCGCGTTCGCGCAAGTACACTTAATAATTCCATCGTGCACGATGCAGCTTGAGTTATCAATACCTCTACCACTGATTTATATATACATATATATACACAATATATATATAAAATATATATTTTCTTTATATACATTATATATATATATATATATAAAGAAAAACACACCAACAACAGTTTGCTTTCAATGCATTACTGAAGAATTATATCATAGTAGAGGTATACGCTAATTTTTATTTGATCTCGTTACGAGCATTCTTCAATATGTTCTACGAGAACAGCGTGGTAAATTCCATACGCGCCGCGGAGTTGCATATACCGTTTTTTTTTTTTTATCAAACTTGTTGAGGTTGTTGCCCTGGCCTGTTTTGGAAGAGGTTAATGACTAGAGGGTTAATGAGTTTACATTAATGAGTATGATTCGTGCAAAGCATACATATGCTTCGCTTATTCTACCACGCATTTTTATGTCTCATTTTCTGAAGGTATTATAACGATAGCTTTTTTTCATACCGTTAAATCTCTCATTATTTTTGAGTGCGAATATTTCATTTGTTCGAATAATGAAAAATATTATCTTCTTTTCATATTTTGCAATATAAATATCACATCTTGTTATACATCATTTTAATCGAATATTTTTCGAGCGAATTAATTCTTAATTTTGATGTATCTTAATAAAGATTTGTTTTATACGTAAAGAAATATTTAAATATATATAAATGAACGATTGGATCGAAACAAAAGCTCGTAGCGCTATTTATATCATGTCTACATGTTTTTAAAAAATATTTTTTTAAAATTTGACGATTGTACACACATACATGTAATAGAACAAAGTTTCAACTTTGAGAACCTATTTTTTATATTACGATATGATGATTTTAACGAAGTTACAATCAAATTCAAAATGCTCCTTTTATTTAACTCGTGATAACTCAATAACAAAAAATCTTAGGAACATTTTTGAAAAACGATTTTGTAGAGAAAACGTTAAGCTTTCATTAGAAAATTAAAATTTTTCGCAAGTTTTTTTTAGCACGGACAGGCCGATAAGATGCAAAGAAAATTTTCTATTTTTGTTCAATTGATAGTTTTCTATATGTAAAAATAACAAACTTCATAAAAATTCAAAAGACATGGTGATCTTTCAAAAATAAAGCTTTAAAATCCTTTTCTTAAATTTACATTCTGTTTATTTTTAACGAAGTACAATTGCTTGAATTTTGAAGTTCGTAGCGCTACGAACTTTTGTATCAATATTATATAAAAATTTAATATCTCTGTAAATTTAAATTCCTCTCAATTTAACTTCTTCTTCTTCATAATTGATTTTCCGATTTTTCAGGCAACGTTAAAATATTGTTCCTGTCTGATCGATTATTGCAGCAAACGAAACTGTACAAGTTGATTAATTCAATTCAATCGGGACGAGTACGTTAATATTATGTCAAGAAAGTCTGCCGCGATTAACATATAGATCGTGGTTTTTTTTTCATAAAGAGAAACGCAAGCGTTCTAGCACACGTCGAGCGCACGCACGCGATCGCACGTGGATTTTTCTTGGCGCAGGATGTCGCGTATCGATCACCCCCTAGTCTCCATGGTGTCTCACATGACAATATGTCGCGTGACAGTGATCAAGGGTTAACGGAGAAGAGGGCGGAGGAAACAAATATATCGGGCTATAAATTGTGGCTCATTCCGGCGCCGGTCATTATTTACAATCCTCCATACCGAATTACTTTTCCGAGCATTATTTATGGCAATCCGAACTTATACGAGGTTTTTCGAGCTTTGCTTTTGTTCGAATCTGTGCATCGAGATGGGTGATCGATGTCAAGTACGGCATTGTTACATGATTGTTACATGAGAAAAATTCGCGAGAAAACTTCGCACCCGCGATCCTTACGGTAACGACTGAACTATCGCAGATAACAAAAGTTGGGCGCGAATCGGAAATTCTCAGAATGTCATATCTTTCCCTTTTTAAATCCTTAGATGCAGGAAATCTTCATATTTATTTCAACTTAAATTCTTAAATAAATGAAAAAAATACATCCGTCCATCATTTGAGATTCACTTGTAGCAATCGAGCGAGCTTGATATAAATACGCATTTTTTTACATCAAAAATTATTATAACAATAATAGTCATGCAGGGGTTTATGGTTGGATTGAAATTTCAAACTGATTACTTACAGTTCAGTAGCAAAAGCTCGCCACTATCGTGCCACGAATGCATTCACAAGCGCTGGCGCGCCTACCTAATGATTAATGACAATCATGCACGATATAGACGCCGTTGAGACGATACGCATCGCCGTGAATCAACATTCCGTTATAATACATCGGAAAATTAATGCTGCGTCGCGACTGGGCGGAGAAAAAGAATACCGCGGAAACGTGCATCATGGGCAGAAGCGTGCCGCCATTTACTATGGAAATGTATTCCACGGTCGTACAGTAGATCGCCAGTAATTCTGCAGAAGTCGCGCTGCTTGATAAGTAAACGAAATTATTTTTGCGCTTAAACATTAATCAAAGATGCATCCGCTTACGAAAAACCGCCTAGGAAGTACCTAATTTCTATTTCCTTATATTTACATTAAAAAGATACACAGCACGTAATGGAAATGACAAATTGTATGTAAATCATGGATGTACTGCACAAGTGACATTAAGGATATAAAAATGAAAAGAATGTAATTTAAATTGTAGTTAGTATAAATTTTAATACTACCGATACGTAAATTTTACGTACAATTGAACGAAGTTATTGAACGCTAAACTGTGCCTTCAGTGGTCATTAAGAGATCTAATCTGTCATGCTAAAGCTACTAGGACAAAGTTTTTAAAAATTCTGCTTGTTATCAGGATCCTTTGAATCAATATTATAACAGACTGCGTCATAAATGATTTCAATCTTTAAGCAGTCTTGTGTTATTGTGTAATTTTATTTAAACATATATAGAATATATGTATAGACAGACAGAGAGAGAGAGAGAGAGAGAGAGAGAGAGAGAGAGATACAAAATTTCTAACTACATACTCCATATCATTTCAAGATTGAATTTAATAGTGTGCGTATTTTTTTTCCTTTTAATTTAACAGTCAGATATTTGCGTTTACAAAAGTCTACATTATATATACTTTGTAATTAAAAATGTGAAATATATGAAAAACTTGTATTACATTAAATAATAGTAAATTTTTTCCTTGTAAAATTTACATATCGATAGCTACACTGTATTACTTCTATAACATTCTAGGAATTAATCGGGATTTTAATTATCGCAAAATATCTGAAGTCAGAAAAACGATGCATATGTATAAAAAAGTATCTCGTGGTGAATAAAATTTTCCCTAATGAGAGTATGATCGATAGAAAGTGCGTGACTCATGGAACGATATAATGGAGCAGTATAGCTTTTAGGTGAAAGTATCTTATAGATACCTATTTCTCGTAAAATTCAATTGCACACGAATGCAGTTATGTCTGTGTCGTTTCCTATCGACTTTACCTATCGAAAATCCCTAACTGAATCTGTTTACCTAGCCATCGTACTTTTACAGCCTCCGGCTTCGATTGCGACTAGCTTTTTTTGCGCTTTAATATTCGATACTTCGTGGTTTTACGTAAAACGAACGCTATCGGTCGTACTATCGCTATCGAGCGTGGCATTTCTCATAAAAAAGAGGTACGCGTAGCTTTCGGCGTGATATCTGATACCGCACGGCGCGAGATTGGATTTAATGTGTATTTTTTTTCCGCGATCCAGCAAAAAAATATAGGATGTCCCTCCCCACGTCCGACATTCGAGAGGACGACGTCGAACCGGTATTTCTCGACAGCTGTTTTTTCCATACCATCGAAATTCTACTGTATCGATCACTGGCGAGGTTGCAAAATTTCCCCGAGGTCCCGTTTTTTTCTCCCCGTCTCTTTCTTTTTTTTAATCGCCGCCGCACGCTTTGTGCTACGAAAATTTGATATTGCACAACGGTCGATGGGCGCGCGTATCCGCCTTTGTCAGTTAACGTACCCGGTTGCCTATTGAAATCGTCACTGTTTTAATTAAAACAATAACGCGCATCGCCTTTACACACTTTCTCGCAAATTTCGAATGTACCGCGAGAACGCCTTATCTGTATCTCTATAATTTGACAGAGACTTAGTAAAAAAAAAAGGGAAGAAGAAAAAGTAGTTAAAAAATGAAGGAAAATTTAATTCTTTGACAATTAATAATGTAGTAATCAAGTAGAAGAAAAAAAGTAGCTCCGTATAATCGTGGACCATCTTCCTCATTTCTTTACGTTATATGTGCAGAAGATGAGAAGAATTTCGTATCTTTCCTCATACAACTATCTCGGACAAAGTCTTTAATTAACTCCGCTCTATCCTCAATTGTCCTCCATAAAGAGAAAAAAAGCGCCGCGTGCTTTTGTGAACGCACAAAAGTTTGGCTGTAATGCGACGATCGAAGATATGAAATTATTTAACGAGAATCGCTCTTACATATAATACAGTGGCTGACAAAAATTTTCAGTCAATATATAATTTTATGATAATTTTTATTAATCCGTTTTTCAGTTTATATTATAAATTAATAAAATTCTTGTTATAATCAACTTAAGAACTACACGATATAATTCAATTACTAGAATATATTAAGTACTTGTAATTAGACATTTGTACAGATTCTCTATCTGAGCAATAAAATTATATATACTCGTATAATTATTGACCGAAAACTTTTAGCAGCCACTGGTGTATGTATATAATATATATATTTCAATTATATTTACCGGTCGCTGGAAAAACGAAAAGAAAAGAGAAAGAGAGGTAAATTCATTAAATGTTAAACTGCGTAATATTACGTAACATTATTATGTAAATGTTTGTACTATGATATTGTGTTATACCAAATTGGATTATGTTATACGATAATGTTGTAATAATCCACCTTTTGATCTCTGTATTAATTTTATAAAAACTCACAGCTATTGATTTATTTTGTTAATAATAAATATATAAAACCGCATGAGAAATTTTGCGCCACTTTCCTCCACATGAATTCATAATAAAGTACAAACTTATTAAACTGTTAAACTTTATAAATACTGCTTTAAACGTGATTTACTCAAACTATGCGCTTTTAAATTAGTTGTTAAACGCAACTTAAAAGATATTCGATCGCCATGAGTTACAAACGCAAATGGATCGCGTGACTTTTCAGTCATCCCGTAGCTCCTGGTACGCTGAAAGAATTATAGGCGCTTTAATAGCGACGACTACAAAGGCCGCCATCCGTTTTTCTTATCCGCGGGGAGTTTAGGAGAGAGAAAGTCTCGTAACGAGTTCCGCGCCGGCGGTCGATGCGTTTAATTAACGCGAAACTCGCGTGAAATAGATTCAACTTCGCGGCTCGTTTGCAGCCCATTCTTTGCCGGTTATTCGAATCTGACATCGATATTTTATGGTGTTTGAAGTGAATACCCCCGTTTGGTGAGGTTTCAAAAGAAACGTATTTCAAATATTCACAGGGAATTAAATAAAATACGTATTGTCCGAGAACTATGGCCGGTCTTTAGGTGTACACGCCATTTTTACAACGCCCTATATGCAGATTCGATCAATGCGGGTAAATGCACTCCGAACCGGGTACAAGATAGATCGTCCCTCTATCATGGCATACTTAAGTCTAGACTAAATAATTCAGAAATCATTACTTCCTATCGCACGCACCTTCACTATTTCGCTGCGTATATCGCGTGCGACACAACGGCTTGACAACAAAATATGATATAATCGCCAGTTTTCGATCGTCATACTTAAGTCACATGTTAAATTTTTATCATTAAGGGTGGGTTATTCCATCTTCGGACATAATATTGTGGTAATTTACCTACTGGATAAACAAACAAGTAAAAAAGTAAGGGCATAAGAGAGTAGGAGAGTAAGATAATGAGCTGAAGTTTATCGAAGGGTGGAACAACAGCCTAAATGTAACAAATCCCTCAGCCTTGCTCTTCATTAAAGTCCTTCCTACTTTTTAGTCGATCCTACATGGCATATCATTTCATCATTGTCAATTATATTAGGTAAAAGTTCATGTGGTTTTCTTATTCAATGAATGCAGTCCGATTTCAGTCAGGAATTCGCAAATGTATAATTAAAAATCCTACATGAAGGTGATATGGAGGATAGAAATTTACATTTATGCCGTTGATATACGTGATGTGCAATTTTTAATTGTTACATTGTAAAATATAAAATGATAATTTTAATTTAAAGACGTATGGTGGATTTTTAGAGACATGCAAAAATGTTAAAGTTAACATTTTTGTATTAATTATAATATTTTTGCATGTTTCAGAAAGTCCACTATAGATCTATAAGTTAAAATTAACATTATATTTTTTACAGTGTACTTTATTGTTTATAGGATGATTTAAAGATGCATAGCAAAAAAGTTAAAAATTCGTGCTGTCATGCTCTATGAGTCTAAACTTGGAAATACAGCAGCGAATGCAGCAAAACGCAGCGTGTGGAGAAGGTTCTGTTAGCGAAAGGACAGTGCAAAAATGGTTTAAGAGATTTAAAGAAGGCATCACTAGAGCCACGTTCGGGACGTCCATCTGTTATTGAAGATGATGAACTGCGTGAATATAGTGGTCAAATTCACGAAAAAGTGCGCAGATGTAGCAAATAAAATTACCTTCCAAAAAAGTTTAAAGTGTTTGAATTTTCATCTAAAAATCCGCACGCGAACTTTTTCCGGTACCTAAAATGTACGAAGCTTATATTCTTTCGTTGAATAAATTCTTTACACATTCATAAATTTTTTATTGCCCTTTCCGCTTCAGAGATTGAAGAATCTTCTTGTATCATTTCCGGGCGTCGTTCCAATTATATCGGCATTTCTCACTGACGTCTTCTCTCATGAACGAAAAATTACGCGTCGTAAGTTTAATTGGCGGGAACGAATGTGAACTATGCATAGGGGCTTCGTTGTACGACGTTGTGTGAAGCGTTAGCGAAGTGTGGGTGAGGATGAGACATGATTACCTCCTCAATTACCACTCAATGCTGTCCTCTCCACATAATTCATAACGTTACGTATACTATGAGTGAAATTCACTCGTATGTATTCTCGGCAACCGCATAGTCGAAAATTCACCGACGTCGAACTTGGGATTTATGCGATTGTGCAAAAGGAAGTCGGATAACGTTCGCGTAAATTATTTCTGCTATGCGTTTCAGCAGAATTTCTTCCTTAAGCAAAAGTAAATTCGGTACACGGAATGTCTTCTCTCGCGAAATATTAAGTGCACGTAATAAATTAAAGTCGGAATATTTTTTTAACAGAAATTCTGGAATATTTGAATTGCAAAAGTCAGAAGCTCTAACACATGCAAACATATTCAAACATGTGCATAACTCAGAAATGTCATATAATTGAAAATCTTACAACTTTATATGAGAAAGCTAAAGTATAATTAAAATTATTAAAAGTAATTAAAATTATTGAAGTATCTATGTCATATATACAAACTAAATGGAAACTCTTATGTAATTCAGCGATAACTATGACTAATTTGCGACCACAAAGTATGTACTTTTCTCTTCGCTTATTCGCATCCCGAGCGTACGACGAGCGACCTTTACGTTCTCTCACGATGATTCCGTCCCGCGGCATTCGTCGACAGAGGATTGCTTAAGTGCTGTAATTAGTCGAACGTACGAAGTGCACCATTAAGCGATGTGGTGGGTAGAAAAGTCCGCCAGAAACGGTCATCGACCATAAAATCTCCTACCGTTAGCTGTGGACAGCGATTTTCACGAACCGTCGCATTCTTAATGGCGCCATCGCCAACGATGGCTCTGGTTTTGTTTGAAAGTCGGAACGAGACTTTGTTCTAATTCCTCGTTGCTATTAACAATTTCTAGGACGGCTTTTATTTGAAGCAGCAAACAGCGAAGTAATATAGACGAGTAAGCATCGAAGCATGGGCAATGGACAATGTTATTTCGAACAATATTCTCCGACAATAAACGCGGAATATCGTGAAAATGACACGGTATTTTCACGAATATTATTTCGTAAATATTATTTCAAAATATGATACGCTTGCATCGATATTCAAACAAAATAATAATGCACCACTTGTTTTTACTCACGTTACTCATATCAATTATACATATACTCGATGTAATCACGGGAAAGATGTACAAATCGCTGTAATTACACTTGTCCCCTCCCCCCTTAAATTAAAGTTTTACAGAAATTCATGTTCAAAGGAATAATTGAAATTCAATGTCGTGTCAAATCGAAACGCAACTTTTCATGCGCAACTGACATTTAAAAAACCTTATAATCCTAGAATATAGTATCAGGATGATCATCGTCATGTGACCACATCTCCGATGAAAATCACGATAAAACCTTCGACATGCATGACGTGGAGTATATAACTTTTACGTTCAAAGGCGTCTTCCCGCGTTTTCGAGAGAAAGAAATCAACATAACTCGCCGCGATGCACGCGATTTGTCGATTACGATCAAACTCTCAAGATCACGGCCAACATTTCGTAGACGATAAAATCTCGAGCTTTATTTACACACAGGATTAAAATATTTGCACGGGAAAAAAAAAGTAGCTATGGTAACTAAAAACTGCATGTGATAACTAAATGGCAGATGTAAAATATGGACAGCTAAAATATAGGTACACTGAAAAAAAAGATTGGCTGCTGCAGCAAATTAGATGATAAAATATGGCATAGCATTTTTAATTGGTTGCAGCAGCCAATTTTTGGTTGCGTTAGCCTATCCGCAATATCAATATAGGATTTCGATAGATTAACACAACTAAAAATTGACTGATGCAACCAATTAAAAATGCTATGCCATATTTTATCATCTAATTTGCTGCAGCAGCCAATCTTTTTTTTCAGTGTATTATAGCTAATGTTTTAGCTGTGATATCTATATTGTAGCGGCAACAGCAAACCATTTCGCTGTAGTTTATAAATTTATAGTTACGGAAGCAAATATATTTATAACAAACTAAGATTAGCTGCGGCAAAGAAAATCTTTTTTTCTGTGTATAAAACGATTTTTTAATTTTTAAACTTGTTTTTAGATTCTCTTGGACTATTAAAACTTTATTAATTTTTTATTAATTTTGGACTTTTTAAAAAACTTTGAATATTTTTTATTTTATCTTTTAAAGTATTTTCCGAACCTAAATTGTCGCAATAAATTCTCTATAGTGTTTTAAAGATGCTTATTAGCATCAATGATATTAAATTGTGATACTATTAATTATATATATGTATTCTATTAGATTCAATTTAAGTGTTTCAAGACCGATAACATCACAGTGAAGTTTGTTTGAATGGAAAATTGTAAAACTCATTCACAAAAATATTATTAAGTATCAAAATCTGCGCTTTGACTGAATATAGTCTACTTCTCTTGTGTTCTAAATTATCGGATCTTCAGTCTGTGGATTTTTATATTTCTGGTCTTTGACCTTTTGTGTTCCACGATCTTCAGACGTTTTAGATTACGTTCTCTAGTCTTAAGATGCTTGGTCTACCCCTTTCCAACAGTTTGTAACGTCTTGTCAAGCGGAACGGCGTTCTGCTATATAACGAGGAGAATCCTTCCGAGACCTTAATTTAAAAAAAGACAAGACAGAACTCTTGATGCTCCTCCGGAGGGTCAAATCCGACTCTGTTCAAACCGCGTTTCTCCATCCGCGATTCCTTCTCTTTGCTACTTTTGTGCATCATGTTCCAGCGTAATTTATATACCGCGCTCGTCTTGCGAAGTCAGTAACGAGTACCGCGTTCGAAAACCAAAGCAAATATTTTTCCGAAGGAAATCCCCGTGATTTGCGCTCGCTAGACAGTTTTACTCGTTCGTGTGCCTCTCGGGCAAAGAAGGGAATCGAACGCGATGACTCTTGCGAAGGTGAACGAACACTGCAGCGTGTGGTCTTCCTCCTCCACCTCCCTCTCCTCCTTACTCTTCCTCCTCTCTCTCTCTCTCTCTTTTTCTTTTTCTCTCTGACGGTTCCTTCTCCCTTTCTCTTAAACCCGACCGGATATTTTTAACAAGCGGTTCGTGCCAAGACGAAACAATGTGCATCCCGCTGTGTGCGCGGGGCGTCAGTACGCGCGAACGATAACGCGCATCGTTGCGGAGAACGCGTTTTCCCACGGGAAGCCCATCGTGGCAAGGAAAACGTTTTTCCTTGGACCAAACTGTGAAATTCTCTCTTATAGCATTAGAACTTTATATTAACAATTCGCAATTTTTTCACGTCCATCTCGACCCACTTCGCGTCAAGAAAACCAGTCGACCCGTAATGCGAGATTCTTTTCATTTATTCCCTCGAGTCGTAGAACTTTTCATTTTTTTTTTCCATTCCGGATTCGCTGGAAATAGGTATAGAAACGACGCGCGACGCAGCGACGCCTACGTCGACATTCCGCGCGCCAAATAATGCGCCCCCCCCAGCCATATTCTTTTAATAGTACGTGCACTTTTCTGAGGCCGTCAAACTTCTGGTCATTACTCGAGTCAAAATTTTAGTCCTACTTTGAATCTCTTTCAATCTCAATTAAACCTTATAAACCTGTTTTGATATTTGTACAATTAAGTAGGGCCTCTTTTAATATTACTTAATATACAGCTTCTATTTAGAAAACTTTTTTTGAACCTAAAAATAGGAAATCTTGCAATAACTGCCATTTACAGGCACAACGTAGAAGCTTAATTCATTAGATTAGAACCTATTATAAATCTCTAAAGTCTACATACGTCATCTTTAGTGTCTATCATACGTCCTAAAATTAAAGTTCAAAGTAGGAGCAAAATTTCGACTCGGGTAATTAAAATTTTATATTTATAAAATTAAATTAATAGATAAGAGAGAATTATTAATAAAAATTGTATTCTAGAAATTTTATTTTATCGAGTACCTACTCTCTGAATTCTTTGGAATCTCTCTCTAAAGAGTGAAAATTGAGCCAGTCTCGAAAAGAGTGGCTCACTTTTAAATTTTTATAAAGCTGCCTGTACGTAATTCGCAAATCATAGAACATAGTTTGCAAACGCAGACGCAAAATGACATATCACCGCACGCAAGATACACGCAGATATAAACCAACTGCACGTAATGAATTAAATTGCATCGTTGACAATTTAATTTAAGTCACGTTAGAAAAACTTACTATGTATCTGATATTTGACGTATCACAGAAATTCATAAAAAAAGGTAGCTTTCTGCTAAATGAGCAAATACAAAATTCATTCCTACTACTCTTTGCTGTTTTGTCGTTGGTCAACGCAATCACAGAAGTTAATGTGACATAGTCCAGTCTATATAGGTCGCTATTTGCAAACGCAGATCTTCATTTTACGTCTTTATGAACTATGTTTTGCGATTATTTAGAACAGCTTTCACTCTAAAAGTTTTAGAAATATTATATTTAACACATAAAAAAATTACACTCTCTTTCCACCTCCGGATCATAATCTTTTTTAAAAAAATATACATGTGTGTGTGTATTCTTTCCTTGTGATTCAAGATATGGTGACCCTAATCATGATGGACAAGGGTGGAGGTAGCGCAACGAAAATTTCATCGTTCGGGAAACCCTACATCAAGATTTCGATACATTCGCGATTTGGAAAGACTGCAGCTGTGAAAGACGCAGAAAAGAAAGGGCGAGAAAACAGAAGAGAAAGAGGAGGAGAGAGAAAGAGAGAAGCGAAGGAGAGAATAAGGGGACTGTAAACGCGGCCGCGTTTCGTCGGGAATTCACCAACGAGATTGGAACGATAGCGGGCGGGCCGCGCCATTTCTCGAAAACCGGAACAATACGTCGCGCAGACGCCTCCAGGGGCAGCGAGGAGAAAAAGCTACGGGTGGCGTGTGTTACTAGGAAAATATAGAACCTCATAAAGACCGGAATTGTGCCACGTCGGCGAAAAGACGCCGGCGACGATCGTGACTTCGGAATTCCCTCTGTCGTCCTTGCTCCTCTCTTTCTCAAGTTCGCGTGTGATTTGCAACTATTCTCTCCAACTTTGTCATCCAGAAATCTTTGATCTCTAAAATAGATATTTTATTCTATTCGCGTAGACCCGACCGATCTAATTTTATCGAATTTAACGCGCATACCTCAAGTTATTAATTAATAATTTCCTTTCGCAAATGATAATCGCATTAAACGCAATATGAGCGATGCTTTGACCGTCATCACAAATCGTTCTAAACGAATAGCCTATAGCTGTTGCCAGAGAGCCATGCTTTGAGCAGCAAACCAAGCACGCGCGATATTCGATCGTGCGAAGTACGGAAGTGTGCCTCGTCGGCGCCGATTCGAGTTGAAAGCGTTGGTAACCAAGTTTCCATGTGTATATCCTTTCGCACTTGAAGATCGTCTCATATCGTCTCAGTTTCCAACGAGAATTGAACTTAAGCCGCCAAAATTCCTGGGATATCTGGCCAATTTTCGGCGATCGCCGAGGGCCAAAGGACAAGTCGTCCTTTCCGGCACAGAACCACGCCCGACGGTGCACAGAGAGGTGGTCAAACGCATTGGCAGTTTAAGATAGTTAGGCTGCCACGTTGAAAGTAGCGGTAGTTTGAGATAGTTAGCGACCACGATGAATTTCCGCGCCGAGCCAGTGGCTATATAGACGTACATGGAAACGACAGTCCTCGGAGAGGAAAAGTTAGGGATGTTTGAGACATTTTCAGACAATCTGTGATTTATTGTTCAACTGTAACACATGTGCCGCGCACGGTATGGAAACTTTAAAAAAATAAAACTAAATAAACGCGTATAAATTCAACGTTATGATTAAGCAAAATTTCATGATTTTCAAATCCAGAAATAAAAATCAACATGAGAAGAACGATTTTGCTGAAATATTTATACATTTAGATAGATACAGATCTGAAAATAATGTGTTGCATCATCAAAATAATTGAGGGGATTAGTGGAATAAAGGCCTAATTACAAAATCTTGATTTTTTGATGAAAATTAAAATAACTTATTACTTTTTTATTATACCACAAATGGGAACAGAATTAAATGTATATTTATGTAATGCTTTGAGAAGTTATATGTTATAATATTTCTCTATTATATATTATATATATGATCAATATTTAAAAAGTTATTTGCAATTTAAAAAAATGCATTAATCCCTTTTTCCGAATATTGATCATAATATTGTAAGAATCGATAGAAAGAAAAGACTGTGAACTACAGAAATGTTTTCTATTTTCACATTCTTCTAGAAGAAATACAAAATGAATATGAAATACATTTTACTTTTACTTGTAGAAAATAAATTGAAATAATGTTCAATCATCAATCTGATGAGTTTTTGTAAGATTTTTTAACATAAATATGTTGTAATGAAAATACATTATTGTCGTACCATTTTCGTTTAGTCTCTGGTAAAAATCTCATTAATGATTTTAAATCATTTATACACTTTTTCCATAGGTTGTATCATTTTCACCACCACAGGACAATCGAAACACGTAAAGTACTTAACTAATGTAAATAACATCAATTGTGCCTTTATTCCGCTAATCTCCTCAATTATGTAGGAAACTCAAGCATAAGCAATATTGCAAAAAATTTTATCATTCCAGCAATCAGTTTGAGTGTCTTATATAATTATTTTGATATTCCAACAAAATTATTTTCAGATCTGTTATGTATTTAAAGTTAAATTTTTAAATATGTACTTCAGCAAAGCTGGTCCCGTGAAAAAATAAAAAAAAATCAGAGAATGTTAAATATCATAAATCTAAAAGTCGCACAAACGATCGAAAAGTAATAAATGATCATAATTAGCGATCCATTCGCATTGACTGGACACTCCGAATGGCTAAGTTATCGACTAAATCGCACTTTCAACATAATCCGTGCGCAACGGGAACCTGCATCGTGCATAATTGAATGCGATACATCACACGAGGACGACATGATGCGTGGGCGGCAGTGCCGAAACATCGCTGCGGATATAGTTGGTAATAATCTATCGTCCGTATAGATCGTCGTGTCATGCGAGCTGTTTTCGCGATTATCTAGGGACACGCTCAGTTGCCTGAAAGGCGACAAGAAACCTGCATCGTCGTGTAATTGAATTCGATACAATGCGGCCTACTACGCTGGCCCGACTCGGAGCTGTCTTGCTCTCGCGTGCGACATACACCACCGCGGATTAATTTCGTCCGTTAATGAGAATTGATCGTCCACGTATCTACCGTGCGCAGTTATTACCCGACTTTTTTGATGTAAGAGAGACACGACTAGACTGCTCGAAATGCGATGGAAATATAATATTTATATGTAAAAATATAATCATTTACGCATCGTATATCGTAACATATATATAGTGAATTATCAATATTATTAAATTATTAAATATCAAATATCATATATCAAATATTATTGTAATTGTATTAACAATTCAATAATTAAGAAATTAATACATTGTTATACCCGAATTTAATATTTGATCTAAAATAATAATTCAATGACTATGAAGAGCAAAATGTATCTTTCTTGCATTTTTTCCTCTTTTTAAGCAGATTCTGAATGTATTCAAGCTAAATATTCCACGTTTCAGAATTTTCCGACGCTCCCGCGTAATATTTTTAAATGCCGTCCTGTGCATAATTTATTCAGCTTGCCGGCTACGAGCGCGCGTACGTGCAATTGTATAGCAAACTACCGGTTCTATTGGTGTGTCATGCAGAACTGTTTTCGAGGTTATCTGAAGTCATGCTGGTCGCGAATACAGATTTGCATCGAGCGTAATTGGATCCTATACACCGTTGCTTGCTAAGGCCAACAGGCTATCGGTGGCTAGTGTCCGCAAACACGACCCAATCGAGCTATCACCACGACCTTCGGTAGACTTAGATCGATACAATTACTACATCCCATCTATCCGATCGCGAAGACCTAGATATGATTATATCCGTGAGAAAGATTCCGCACTGAGAGGAAAATGTTTGGTATTTGTGATAATTACATGGTAAAATAATTATGGTTTGAAGCTCCATTTTTATTACTTCTGTAATTATTTATTACTTTCTGCTGTAATGTTAGTAATAATAATCATATATGTTCTCTCAAACATGAAAAAATTGTATTATAAATTATAACAATTTCAAATATTAAAATAGTAAAACATCAAGATACAAACGGTAAATAAAATGAACATTTTCATTTAGTAAATGCAATTGCAATTATAGTAAATAACCATTTTTTTTTAATTCACTTATTATTTATGTGATGATAATAACTAAAAATATATTAAGAAACTAAAAATTTTCAAACAATATGTGACTATTATTAATAACACAATTGATAATTAAATTTGCATAATTAAAATAACTACGTATAAATATATAGTTGTCCCAAAAAGTAACTATAAATTATAGTTAAATTATAGTAATTGGAATCATTTTTTTCTCTCAGTATGTCTTAGCTAGATTTCGCTTTAATGGAAATAAAAAGACAAAACTATCAAACTATCTAAAAAATCAAAGATGAAATATGCACATTTATAGATTTCTCTCAAAAACATTGATCATTTGACTTCTTGAAAATTTATCTATCTTCAAGCAGGATCATTAATAATTAGTGAAATGCTAATAAAAACGTAATGTAAACCTGGGATCTAAACGAACAAGAATCTGTTTGCAAGATTACATAATGAAAGTTCAGAGAAGCATCTCGTTGAAAGAAAGGATCGAACGCAAATTATACGAAAAATGAGCCCTTGCCCTTATTACTTATATATCTCTGTACCCACAAATGCGGTGCTTTTCGTGAGCAAGCAACTCGTCAGACCAAGTATTTGTCAAGCAACTACGACGAGCAAAGATTATCCGTAAATATTTTCACGAGCGAATCTACTCTCTCTGAAGCGCTGCCCGTTTTCTATTAGCTACCGTTTCTTGGTTCATCGACTCGCTGAAATTGGAAATGGTCGTCGATGGTACTCTCTTAATTCTCGGATCTTCCCTCCCTGGCGAAGGAAGAATGAAACCGGTTATTTGCAACCTTCGTTCGACCGTGACGAAGGTATATATTCGCGCGGCGCGTCGATTTCCAATGATTCCCAGAACGAGGCAGCGGTGGTCCGATTACGTGATTCACGGAAGTTAAGTAGCAGGGCAAAGGCAATATGAACCCGTTATTTCTCTCCCCCGTTCCTTTATTCTCACTGCGTCTTTTTCCGTTTTCTCTCGTCGCGAATTATGGAGTTCTCCGCGGAGATTCCTTTCATTTTTCTAGGCTTTTGACTAAACTTTGAAAATATTCTCCCATACATCAACGAGAGACTTCGTATTCCTCAGATCTACGAGCTGCAGCATGCTAATAGTAAAACTACAGAACTGACATTATATTATTGCTACTATATTATCGATTTAACGGAGAGAAGACGCCGGACGCCGATTTTCCACAGCAATTTGTTCAAATTACTGTCAACCATTTGTAAGCATACGATCGACTTCCGCTTTCGAAAAGTTTATTGGCGTAACCGAGAGAATGGCGAGCGTACTGAATTATGGATATAAAATATTATGACGCTGCATTGATCGACGAATCGTAAAATTTTACTTCGGCGCCAAACGCGCTGAATCATATGTCCACGCTCGTAAAAAAAGTGGCCGATCGATCGACCGACTAAATAAAGTCTGCAAAAATGGGCCTCGATATCTCCGTGTTTGGGAATAGTTTGGAATAGAATCGATCGAATCGATTGGAACTAAAACTAACCTCCCGGTGAGAACCGTCCGGGCGATTTTTGTCGCAGCAACAAGTTGCCGGGCGGAATCGTTCGCCCCGTCGCCACGCCAGGGAGAGAGAAGCAAGAAACGCATTATTGTAATGCCGTCGACGGGACGAGCGCCAGCTTTCATTCAATGCTGACGTCGGAAAGTCTGTACGAGCGAGCTAATGTCCCCTATGAACAATTTTTTTCGTAGAGCTATGCATAGAGAAGCGCGATATAAAATCAGTCGATCTGCCAGATCACTAATAATATACTGTATCCCACAAAAAGACTGTGCCATTTTGGTTATAGAAACATCTAAATTATCAATTTAATTTTTTAGGAAATTCTGTATATATAAGTATTTATCAATTATTTTGTATTATATCAATTATTTTAACTATTTTTATTAATTATTTTTAAAATACTACTGTTTAAAATTTTTGGAAAGGGTAACCATGTCTTTCGTCAATACTGTCAAAAAATATACACACTATATATTTCCTGACAGTAATATTACGTAATTGACATCAATGTATATTGATAGCCTGAATCTTGTATTTGATATCCCTCATTGAAAATATTCCAGACAAAAAGTCTGGTCTACTTTCCATAGAAAAATCTAATTTTATAAATTATCGGTTTAGAAAATTCTTTTTATATCAATTATTTTCATGAAGTTTTTATCCTTTTTAGCTATTTTTATTAACTATATTTAAACGACTATGTAAAATATTTTAAACGATCATGTTTCAAATATATCTTTAGAAAGATTAATCATGTCTCTCTCTCTTTCGTCGATATTGTCATAAAATATACAGACGTATATTTCCTGGCAGAAATATTACGTAATGTATATTGATAGCCTGAATCTTGTACTTGATATCCCTCATTGAGAATATTCCTTTGAATGGATGTAGAACATACGGGTAACGTAAGCTACTGTCGACAACGCGCTGTATGCGACGCGGCAAGTACGATTAACCGAGTGGAATGCGAGCCGATCGAAGCCATTGACAACAACATTTACGCACCGATTCCGATAATAATCTTATTGTCAGCGAGTCTTCGTTAAACGAGGTCGCGTCATTCAGCGGCAAAAAGCGAAGGAGTGACGTCGTTTCTCGGCGCCGCTGCAGGCTCTCACGCTCGATTTCTTCCGCGTGGCAAGCCGCAGCCTTGCTCGCCTCTTTCACTCTTTTTTTCGTGCAATATTCACGCTAAGTCCCGTTCAGCTCCATTCATATCGGCGCGGTGCAACGCGACGACGGCAGCAGGTGTTGCTGGCGCGGTAGATATAAACACAGAGATCGCACGCTCGTAGGTATTACACTCAAGGGCTCTTAACCTGTAGATTATGACCCACACCCATGGTCGACACGATCTTTTAATAGAGTGGAATTTCCTCCTACGCACCGACCGTCGTGATTCAGCATGTCGCGCCGGCCGGTTGACATAATGAAAAATGCTGATCCGTCCGACTCGTCTCGTGAGGCTAAAGACCGCAGTACGGACTTCTGCATAGTGCATATAAGCAAATCAACCAATCAGAATCATTCCTTTCCTCCCATTTCATGGAAAAGAAGAATTTCGATTAGTTGATTCTGTCATGCACTATGCACTATGCGTTATGCAAGAATCTGTGCTGCGGTCCTAATTCGCAAAGTTTTAGAATTAAGATGTTAAGAATGAAAATAGATGTCCAATACCCGATAATATTAAATTATTAAAAAACCCTAAAATCTCTATATATAAGAGATCAAATGCTTATGCTCTTGACGTATTAAATTGCTAACTTAGAAATTTAATATTTCAAGAACTTAATATTTCAAAAAAAAGGGTATTGGAAATTTGCGCGGTAATTTATGCGCAAATCATTTAACATGTAACAAATTTAACAATTAATAATAATGAATAATAACTTACATCATTAGCAAACAAATAATACAAAGATTAAATTATTTGTTTGCTAACGATTTACCCAATTATTAAATTTGTTGTACGTTAAAAGATTTGGGTACGAATTACGCAAATTCAATTTTATTAACTTTTTTTTACCTTTTTCTTATCATTTTTTAACTGGAAGTCCTCGATCCATTTTTATTTAATGTCTATTATATTGCTAATATCTATTACATCTACTATATTATACCTATTAGTGACAATTTTAACCTTTAAGTATTGTGAATAAATAGTTTGAACTGTTTAAAGATGAATTAACAAATGAGATGCTCAGAACATTAAAAAAAAATTTATTTTTGTTATATTTTTTTTACTAATAGGTATATTATGTTATAGTAAAATTTATATTAGTTATCCTTGAAGATAAGAGATATATAAAAATGTTGAACTTTACTTCTGGGCCTCTAGGCAAGACTTTAATTTTCCTTGTCCAAGGTTTTAAAAAAAAAAGTATACCTGAAGTGCTGTGGCCATTCAACCTACCTACTTAAAGTAACTGAAAATGTTTCTACACGCTTCGCCGAGTGGTTTAATCGACTAAAACGTGCTGATTAGACTGAATCGAGGACAAAAGATGATTAAGATTTCTCTTCGACTAGACAGAAAAAGACTAAAAATTCTGGGGACCGCTTGGGAACTGGGCTGGTAGATAAAAAAAGTTCAAAGCTCTGTCTAACTGAAATCACGTCATTGACCGGAGAGAGAAGCCATGCTGCTGCTTCTGCCATGAGGCATTCACGGTGCATGCACGCGTGTGCGTGCATATGTCCCACGCGCGTGTGTGAGAGAGTACTTCATGACGCAGACGTCGCGTCGGATTGTATGGTTCCCTCGCCTAAGCGGGGGCGAAGTAAGTAATGAGAAAGAGCCAGCATGTGGAATAAGTATACCACGTGTAAACTAACTCCACAACGTATATTTTTACAACCTTCTAAAAAGGTTATTCAGCTGAAGTCGCGTATTGAGAGCAATGAATATAAAATTTTTTAACTCTAATCGGTACTTTGGATCCAGTAAACCCAAACATTTTCTTCAATTACGTTGTGAAAATTGTTTATAACAAATGGTTTTACAACCTTACAATTTTAAATCATAATCCTTGAATTTTGTTCTTCTAAATGAAAAAAAAATCGTTTAATTAAGTTAATTTTAAGCAAAGAATTATTAACATTAGTTAATATTAATTTAAAATTCACGAATTTAACTTAAGGAAATTTCGAACTGAATACCGATTAGAGTTAACATTAAATTAATTTCGTTTCGACAAAATAACTCATTTCCTCACTTCTCACTCTACATGAGAAATGAGGAAAAATCAGCTCTCTTATATAATAAATAATAGTTTCTAAGTAGTTCATTCTAATGATTCACACTACAATGATTCATAGAGATAAATCCACGGCAGTGGAGGCTGTTTGTCCGCAACTCGCGTTTACAATCGAATTACGAGCGAATGTAACAAAGACAATGCGTCCCTTCTTATTATGCGTGGATCGTTAAATCGTAACGGCTTTCCGCACTGTCACGACGTTTACGGCTAAATTTACACGACGGTGTTGGATTACCGTGTTAATTAATGACACTGTAAAAAAATGCGCAGTGCAGCAACGCCGACATTCGCTCCGGTAATTCGCTTTTACTCGCTCTATTATCCACGATTTATTAAGTATCCGGACGTACGTCGCTTATCAAATTTTTACGCGTGTTTATAACGCCAATAATCAAAATTCGAAGCATCGGATCAAAAGATATTCATGATATTGTCATTCTTGTCGTGCGAAAGTTTATCGGTTCGTAAGAGAAGTGTTCGACGAATGGCAACGCAACTTTGCGATCGTCATGAATTCCGGATAGGTGTAGAAAAAAAAATGTAGGCTAATGAGAGTTAGACGCCGTTTCGCAACTTTCCGTTCGCGCAATTTAATTACGGCCACGTGGAAGAAATTAATGAAGTAAATAACCGCCGGTTTCATACATTATTCAGCCGAGTTAGAAACATCTCGCACACCCGATTTACGAACTTTTCTGCCCTCCCTTCCCACCTAGAAAAGTTCTCACGACTGCATACATCGTTGAACTCGGCGATCGGTTTACCACCTGGGCGAGATGCCGTGCATCGACCACCCACGCAAATCGCTCCGAAATTTCGAGCGCACAGGAAGAAAACACGAAACTCCATTCGGTATTCTCAAACTTTCGATTGTCCGCGAGAGTACGGAAAATTGTCCAAGATGAGATGAGTTCTTATCAAGATGAGTTGAGTTTTATGTCTTTTTACGTTTCTTCATCTTTCCGCCTTTTCAACACTCTGATAGCATTTTCGATTGGGAAAACTAATGCAACACTGATGCAATTAAGTGTAAATCGCTATACATATTTTCAACGTATTAATTTAATAAATAAATTAATACGTTTAAAGTTATGAAATTATCGTGAGAATGAAAAATATGTAATTAAAAGGGTTAAATTATTTATTAACGCTGAAAGTATGTGAATTAATCTGCATTCATAGTTTTCCACTGGAAAAACTAGTGCAACACTGATACAATTAAGTGTAAATCGGTTTAAATATTTTCAGTGTTAATAAATAATTTATTCTTTCTAAGATTATGAAATTCTCGTGACAATGAAGAAAATAATGAAGCATTAAAAGGGTTAAATTATTTATTAATACCGAAAATGTGAATTAATTTTCAACTGCATTCAGTGTGCGCCACTGTTGCACTAGTTTCTCCAGTGAAAAACACTATGAATCTTTCCGACGACGTTTCATTTTCCTATTCACGAATTGTGTTTTTAATTTATTACTACTCAATTTACCGTTACTGAATTTTTTCAATTTACTAAATATTACAATATTGCTCGACGATTAACGATTAAAATCAAAGATATAAATAAGAGACAAACATGTGGAAAATGGGCGTATAAAATCAACAGATTTAACCACTTTAATACGAAAAATTGAATTTGCAATCATCGCTGATTTCATGTTAGATATGAAAGGTTTAAATGACGTTGAAGTGAACAAGTATCGCTGAATGGATAGGTCCACCGATCATGTCGAACCATGAATCTGATGCGGAAAAAAAAATCGAGCGACGTGACGTATGACAGAAGTGTCACTCGAAAACATAATCGATTTTTCTACGGCTCTCTAAAAAATTGTGCAAGCGACAGTTCTAATAATAAAGTTGGCGTGAAATTTTGAAAATATTTATAACATATTAAGGGCCGATTGTATCTTTAGATAAACCATGTGGTGATTTACTTATTGGATAAACAAAAGAGTAAAAGAGTAAGAACATAAGAGAGTAAGACGAAATTTACGGAAAGTGGAACAATTCAGCCTAAGTTGCAAGAATAAAAAAAATAGCGATAAACGGATTAAAATATATACGGATTTCATCTTCCAATGCCATTTCAGTAATAAAATAACTTATTCGGTCTTTTTAAACTTTCATCCCTCTTTAAATTTTGTAAAGACTTATTGTATCCGCATCGTTATTTTATTCATCGTTAAAATTAAAATTTGATATATGCAGAGAGAATGTCGAAAAAATATATCACCACTTGACATTCCCAACGATTTTGACAGTAACATTTATGAACGCTTTTTATCTCGCTAGAAAAATCATCAACGCCAATGTATTAAACGTCGATCACATTGTTAGTTTAATTCAATGACTCACGCAAAAACTTTTCGCTTTCGTCGCATTTTTAGTATTAAATATTTTTGTGACAGAAATAGTACGCAGCGTGAAAAAGAAGCAAAAACACCGAGTGAGGAAAAATCAACAAAACTTATAATTAGTTATCGCGAACGATCCTCTCAACATTGTAAATCAAAATGTTTTCAGTGTGTAATTTAATTTTCCGTATAAAGAGAACCATATTACATGTTTAATTGTGTAAATCTATTTTTATCCACGGAAGAAACGGTTTTGTTGAAGTACACTGTTAGATATCAATGAAGCGATGACAGTCTCTTGAATTAAATAACATTTTGTTATTTTTTAACTTGATGTGTGTCAAAATGTAAATCAATCCATTTCTGTGGTTGGTTTCAAATTAAATAACGTCTATATTAAGTATTTGTTAGAAAATAATAAATTGAATTTGAGTCTCTCTCTCTCTCTCTCTTTCAAAATTAATAATATTTTTGAGTTAAACAATTTAACTCAAGATATTATTAAATTTGAATTTACACATTATTTTATTAACAATATATTGGAAATAGAGTGGCGACTTAAAAAAATGATTAAAAATAAAAATAATTCAAATTGGGTATAATTGGAGATCATAAATTTAGCATTGTATCTAAATATTTAACTACATATAAAAAAAGAAATTAATAATAGGACAATCTCATTAGAACAATGTCAAAACTTTTTGCAGCATTGCTCATCATATGATAAGCAATGCTATGAAAATAATTTTGATGGTTTACAACAAATTTATTTTCAGGTCTACTAAAACTTTTAAGTATTTGTGCAAAATTGTTCTTTCCATGTAAAGACTATTTAGTAAAACATTTACAATGACTGCAGGCTTTAAGAAGAATAACAGTGTACAAATAATCACAATAATCTTAATAGCCATGAGCGTCTAATTTTTTTATTCTTTACGACGAGAGAGTATCCTTTTTTTTTCTTCTCTCAAAAGATTATAAAACCTTTCCAGCACGATAAATATAAAACAAGCATCCTAAATTTTTAGATATTTGAGCAAAATCGTTCTTTCTGTGCAGTATGTTACTTTTACACGAAAAGCGTAAATAAAATGTACAAATATAACGGCTCTGAGAGTAAAAAAATCTAAAAAATAGTAAAAAGATTAAAAAACATCAAAAAGAGCTAATGCGGATATTGGTGCGCAACTTAAATTTAAGGTTGCTATATGCAACATTATAATTACTAATTGTAATAAATTCAAATTGCGCACCACGTTAGATCCTTTTATTAATTTTTTCACTTTTACACGGAAAACTAAATAACACACAAGTCACTTATTATAACACACTTGGATTCGCTGCAGTGCGAGATTCTTAACGACAGGCAATCGGCTGCATTTCATGATACCATGGAGCACGTTTCACAATCATCGTGCGGTTGCAACGAGCATTCGCTGCATTGAAATTTCCCGTCGGGCCGCACTCGGTATTATTGTGCACGTTCGTTCATTTAAACGCAACTCTCGCGCGCGCGGTCGTTCCTGCGTGACGGTTCAAGGACACGCAAGTCGTGGCGCATATTCGCGACGTGACGTCGTCGCGTCGCGTCGATTGAATCGACGCGACGTCGAGGAAGGAAGCACAACTGGCGGTATAGACACTTTACCTGGGACAAGTCGGAGTCATCACGTATCTTGGCGTCCATGGTCACCTGGCTAGCGTGGATCTTCGCGATGGCGAGCGCCGCGGCGAACAGGAATGCCAGCATCGTCCCTCGTAGCTGCTCCCTCGGGATAGGCACACGAGACAATTTCACCAAAAATCACTCGCGGATTAACGTTCACCACGCGGACGATCCCTTCGGATGATCTATCACCGTACGATCGATCACCGCTAGATCATCGAAAGTATACGAAGAACGAGGAGTCAACCGCGTCACTAATACCCGCGTTTTTCACGAGGCCGCTTCAAAACGTTCGCGGACCGGAAGTTCTCCACGGACGGACACCGTAATCGAACAGAAGAATAATTATTCGCACATGACAATTACACCGAGTGTCGATTGATGAGAGAGCGCGAGATCGCGCGATCGTCTCTCTCTCTCTCTCTCTCTCTCTCTCTCT
>NW_017257266.1:92860-108305 GCF_001594055.1 Mycetomoellerius zeteki | reverse complement strand
CTTTCCGCTCGACGTGTCAACGATACGGAGGATAGCGCGGTACTGCGCCCTCTCCATGCCTGGACCCCTCTTACACCCCACCACCCGCGTCGGAACGAGTCTTCGGCATGGCCTGCCCGCAGCCGAGTTACCCCCTCCAGTCGCACACCCCTCCCGCGCGTGCGACCGCCGAGAGAACACGTGACGTCACCCGCCTTTTCCTATTCCGCGATCGCGCCGCGCTCGTGGATCACGACACTTTAATTCGACCTGATACAACTGCTCCGATTTTCGTGGAGATAAAATTCCGAACGGAAATTGAATATCAAACAGGTTGCATTCGGTAATGGGCGTACATTTGGCGTATGTGACGATGGCGCGTGTCGAAAGCAGATATGGTCCCCCTTTAACAAAAATATCGAAACATAAATTAGCTTTGTTATAAAAAATTAATTGTTTTTCAAAAATGCAATTAATATACATCTCGCTCAATTAATTTTAAGCGGAGTTCATTTTAGTAAACTCTCTTTGGAAATGCTGAGGGAGTAACCACTAGCTGAAATATTGTCCCATAGATATTTTACGTGATTTCATTTGATTTCATATAATTACAAATAATTTTTTTCACTACATATGAAGTTATTTGGTAAAATATACGATTTTATTTAATATTATATACAATGATTTCTCGTGGTTGCATAATTATCGGATTATACATAGAGATTTCATGAATTTTATAATGATTTCGAGGATTCTGTCCCACGATTACATTAAGTGATTACCCCCCTCGGGTACAAATTAGCAAAATGTTCAACGTTATAAAATATCTTTCTTTTGCAGGAAATCATAATTAATAATCGTCTAATTAAACTTTTCCAAGTTTAAATAAAAAATACCGTCAGAGTTGCCACAAATTCCTCGTCCTAAAATTCTATAACTTCTTCCTGATTTCCAGATAAAATTTCATGATTTTTCCTAACTTCCAATAATATTTTCTTAATTTTTTTCGTCTTGATTTAGAAACTGTTAAATATTTTCTTGAGAAATTAATTTAACATAGTAATATAAATTATTATTATTAATGTTGCTGACACTGCTTGCATTTTGTTATTAAATTGATAGTATTCCAAAATTGCGTAGGATATTTCAAAGCCAAGAATTTTCCCTGATTTCCCTGATTTCCAGCTTCGTGGCAACCCTGATATTAGTAAAATGTTAAACATTAAAAATCTTCGCTGCAGAAAATTATAACTAATAGTAGTCTAAATAAATTTTTTCAACTTTTTAATTTAACTTTTTAATTTAACAGATACTTATATATTCTTATAAATATATATTCTTTTATTATATAAATATTTATTCTCTTATAAATATATATTCTATTATATTCTTATACTAAATAAATTTTAATTTCAATCGGCTAATTTCAAATCGGCGATAAAAAGAGAAAAGTAGGTCAAAAGTATACGTCTATAGTAAGACGTATTTTAAAGTCCTTGATTAGAATTCTTAATTACAATTTAATATAATTCGTTGTTTGAACCGATGATGGTCAAATTAAATTTCTCGCAATCGTTGACGGGAAAGCTATTTTTTTGCAGTACCAGTAGTAAAGATAATGTGGCTACATTCTTTAGTCTAGACCAGTTAAGTAAGTGAATTGAATTACGTTTTTCAGAGCGTAAGCTGAGTTGTGAGCTCTATAACTTACAATTTAAAGGGATACCGCTAGAAAATGGTTAGTTGTATTGTGTTCTATGTTCTTGAGTAAAGTTCGCACTATTTATGCTTTTAATTAAATTCTGTGCATAACATAAATGATATAAATAAATTTGTTTTATAAAAATAAAGGCCGGGACGCATAAAGTATCAAATCATTAAAAGTTCAGTATAATAAATTCTAAGATGACTCGCGTTCTCTTCATTGAACGCTAAGAACTTATCGTGAAGTTATTAGTTTACGATTTAATGTGGTTAACTATAGGTTCGTTATATTGTCTTATATCGCGGAATGAGAGAGGAGAAAGACAGAGAGAGAGAGAGAGAGAGAGAGAGAGAGAGATGCGCGATCGAATTTGGAGCGATATAATTGCCAACTCCAACAGAAGTTCATGGGGTATTTGCTAAGTGGAGTGGACTTGGACCAATTCTCGAAACCACTTGAGGCACAGCGTGGATTAAGGAAAGATCCTGATCACGAATATAAACGCGAAGGTTCGCCTGGAACTTCCGTATTGTCTCGTTCTCTTCGCTTGTACAAGCGGACTCACGTTAAGTTCATCCCAATCCACCTCGGTAATTAGAGCAATCCAAATACGCCTCCTTTGCCTCTTCAACTGACTTAGACTACAACACGTGTACTTTACCAGCGGCACATTGTTCAAAATTCAAAATATGTTTTGGAGATGCGACGTCACACCACTCGGTGCTATTATACGGGTTTTAATAAATTCCATCGACGATGCAGAATTAATCGGTTAGAAATATATTTTCCTGTCCGGAGTTTGGCAAATGTTTGTCTAACGAATAACAGTGTTTGTTTGTACAAGGGAGGATATTTAGTTATTAATATACAAACATTACCCTTGGCACTCGCATTACGATGAGAATAATATAGTAAAATGAAAATGGCGCGGAAAATAGATCGGATTATACTTTTAGCGAAGCGGGGAATATCAATTCTTCTCGTCGCAACGAGTTTGCCCTAGAAATTCATAAGGCACTAGTTCCGCGCGTATAAACACGCAATGATCCCCGAATGCAAATAGGAATTCTAACGTCGCGATTTACGTATTCCGTAATCGAAGGATCGTATAATTTCAAGCGTCAAGGTTGGAAAAGCTTGTAGTGTACGAGGCCTCGAAGTCCCTAAGGGCATCGACCCTCAATTACGATTCTCACACCCTTCGGGTTTCCCGTACGCTGCTATCGCCGCGAAAACTCGCTCGGCCTCTTAAAGATGAAACAAACTCGGCCATGAAAAGAAAAGTTAAGTGCTCGTGACACTTCCCAAGGCGGTTCCTCACGTTCGCCATTTTTCTCTCCGAACCATAATCTTCCAGGAGCGCTACGTAATTTTTAATTACTTCCCAACGAATTCCTTGCATACGACATTTTCTTACATCGATTTTCTTCACATTTTTCTCCCTTCCCTTTCATTGTTTCTCGACAATGAAATAAGTTGATTGACAAATTGAGTTTATTTCTAAACAATTATTTTTCACTTGTCAATTATGAAAGTAAATTTAATTATTTAAATGAAAATTCTAGAGTAATTCCAGGCTTTGAAACCTTTTTTAAATACACGCATTGTAAAAACCATTTTATATTTGTGTTAAAACTAGTTCTTATTATGTTAAATTTTTAACCGAGTATTAATTTAATATAATGTGTCATAATAAGTTAAATTAGACTCCTTATATGAATAAATCAATTACATAATGAAACATCCAAAAACGGAAAAGACTTGAGATTCTAGATCTTAATTTAATGTAACATGATATTAGTTATTTCAATATTTTACATTAAATTAATTTTAATATTTATAATATTAATAATAACCATTTATGATCGTTTGGGACGTGTGATATATGTAAAATTCAACACAAATTTTCCAATTATGTTTGAACTAAACAGTTTTAAAATTTAAGGATCAAGAAATTGAAAATTTTCAGTCTAAAAAGTCAAATCTACATATATATATCCGTGAATACACTCAAATAAATGACATTAAGAACCGCAATTCATTTTTCTCTCAAGTGATTATCCGCGGTAGTATAAAATTGTTCGCGCGTGGGAATAATTCGGCGCGAAAACGCTAATGACTATCTCCGTGTCACTTCCGCTTCCTATCTCGGCCATGCACCGCGGATATATTCGCGAAGAATAGTGAATGTGTTTTATCATCGTTTTATCAGCGTTGCGATGGGCTGTTATTTTTTTTAGTGCTAGGCCCTTCATGCAGATGGGGCCCCGCGGCTTTTGTTTTCGCCAACTGAAGCGGTCGGCCCGATTAACTGTCTGTCATTCATCGATTTCGAGCTCAATGGAAAAAACTAGGAAGGTCTCGTTCTCTGTTTCTGCCTTTCTCTTGACACGAGCAAATTTACAGAGGCGTGTAATTATAGCGCGTATAAACGCCAAAAATTACAAATGCGCGAAATTACAAGAATTATTTTAATATAACATAAATATCGTGAGACGCGATTTTACGATCCTCTCGAAGAATAAAATTGAATTGGAGAAATAGATATTTCCTATCTATTTCGCATAATAATGATATTTTAATTGTTAAAATTAATGCAATCGAAAATATTGTCACGCATTTTTACATCGTTATCAAAAGAGCAATGTAAATTTCGACAAGCAGTTTGCAGAAATATGTATATAAATTCATATCGAAAATATTATTTAAGCATTTTGCTTAGACTGTTAAGGCTTTTGGTTGTATAAATTAATTAATTCCTGTGATTAGTTTCAAAGTAAACAGTATCTATAAAAACGTGTGTACTTAGTAAATAAAAAACTAAATTTGCGTCAAATATAACATTTTCTTGAATTAAATTGTTTAACTCTAATGCGTCATTTACAATACACGGAATAAGAAATAAGAGTAAGAAATTGACCAATCACAGTGGATTGTTCTTCTCACATTCGACTGTGATCGATTTCTTACTCTTACTTCTTGGTTTTTACTCCGTGTATTGTAGACGCATTAGTTGAATTAACGTCATATTGAATGGGAGCCAATGGCGACTTGTAGAAATGATTAAAAATAACTCAAATTGAGATATATGTATAATTTGACGTTATGAATTTAACATTGATAGATGCGTGAATTTTCACGTTACTTTCCTCCGAGACGAAGTTTATATTTCTATATTTACTTTTGAATATTTGACTCCGCGGATTCGTCGACATAGATTCTCGGATCATCAGATTTATTCTTCCTTTCTCTGCTCTTCCAGATCTTGGAATTTTAAAAAGTATTCCAAGATCCGATCCTATAAATTCTCGATTTCGTAAGCTGTTCATAACCATGACTTATCCCATCTTTCAATTAGGAGTCTCCTATCTACTTGATATATATAACTCTGACGTTTCGAGGAGCTAACCCAGTGTCGTATTTGGGACAAGCTTAGTGGCCAAAGTGATACAAAACTATCTCCGACACGTTCGTACCTCCCCAGCGCATTAAGGGCTACCAGTAACCGCTTCTGAAGCAAACGCACACCGGAAACCGGATCGGATCCGCAAGACGCAAGTAGTCTAAGTTTGCCCGTTCGCCACTTCCGCCGACGAAAGCCGCCTGCCGTGCGCGTGCAGGATGAACGCGCGTTAGCGGCGAACGCGAGCAGATGGAGGGAGGTTCGGGGGTGGTAGCACACGTTGAGAAACGCATTTGTAAACATACATCCTATCCTACGGGGCTCGAGCAGCCGTGTCGCAGTAAATCCCGGTACATTAATATTAATGCGTCTTCGGCATGTACCGGGCCGTTCTCCCTCTCTCCCTCTCTCCCACCGTTCGACGTAGCAGAAAGCAGAGGAATTCGGTGGAGTTTACAACGCGAAGTGCATACAGAACCTAGGGCTCTTTACAATACATCCACCCACTCGCTCGTTTTCCTTCTGCGTGGTTGTCACTTCTCTCTCTCTCTCTCTCTCTCACACACACACACACACGCACGCACACGCACACCCCTTTCTCTTTCTCTCTCTTTCCTTCAGTATGTATACAAATAGATACGTGTACCATGAGTAGGTACGTGCATTTTACGGTACGGAATTCCAGGATCTCTAGATCCTCTGATCTTCGGTCCGGAGTTCCGGATGCACGCTGCATAACGCGAGTGAATCTTTCAGCGGAGGTCTACATTCGTAAAAAAAGATGTCTTTGCTACCATCCTGGAAGCTCCTCGTGATTTGCAAATTTTTAAATATGACCAAAGAGAGTAATTCTTCAGAGATACCGGGGGGTTTCTAAGTTATTAACATGCAACATGTAATATTAATGACAAATCCTTTGCGACAGATATGACTAAATAATGCAGCGAAACACTTGTAATTATTGAAGAACTATGTTAAAATTGATCGTGACTTTTGATCCCCTTATGATTACCTAATTTGATTCATACTTTCCCTCGATAGACTTAAGATCCTTAGGTATCTACTGCCGAAAACAGAACTTGAAAAAGTTAAACTGTTTTTGAAAAATTTTATATACAGATAGGATGGACGATGGCTAGACCAACATTGTATAAAGTAGTTTGTTAGACTGCTACTTAACAACAAGCTTTACCAGCTCGCCTGTTTAGTTAAGTAATGAATATCAGACTATTATATAGACTGAGATACGCAACGTGCAATAACGACCGTCAATTGATCATCGCAAGGGACAGATCGCCGCCTTTTCCGCAGCTCTGTGGTTGGCCATAACGATCTCTCGTTAGCGCAGCTAATTACTTCAGTAGTGTGCAGTGGACCGTGAAAGGTCGTTAGTCAGTTAGTACCGTAGGTTTAGAACCCGAAGTGATAGGATCCTCACTCTCCTCTCTCTATCTCTCTTTCGTTTTCTATACATCTGGCATTGTCTCACGAAACTCTGTCGCGATGACATTCTCCAAGTGTGCTTAGATATGTTCAGTGGTCTTTGGATCGAGTTCTTAAGTTCCGATATTTAATATTTAGAATTCTCAAATAATTAGATTCGAAAATTGGAGCTTACCTTGTCAATAATTCTCTACGGATCTAAAGTTTATGAACTTTTAAAGTTTTAATTATCTTAAAATGTTATCTTTGAATTTTGGAATACCTGAATTCTCAATCCAAATTAATATTGTTTAATCATTAAATTGATCTTTCAAATTCACCAATTATCGATTTTAATTATTAAATATAATTACTAAATTACACGTACTTTTACGGATATGAAATTTCTGATGAACGTAGGATTCGTGGAATTTTAAACGTCGAGGGATAAATTATGCACATTTCTGAATGTTTGCGTGAATGGTACATAACTCTCACTCTTTTGAGTATATTTATCCTTCTTGCAGCAACTAAAAGGAGCGCTGAACGCATGCTGGATATCAGGGAAGGTTTTTGTGAAGAAGCAGGAAGAACGGAAGAGAAGAGAGAGGATGGGCTTTGCTCCGGATTCTGCATGCTCGTAAATAGTCTCGATAACATGCCTTCTAGGGATACCCCGATATTCAACGATGCTGCAGTTCATTGAATTTACTCGCGGGGTGGTTGACATCGCGGTTTCCCTTCCTGATTTTTGTATGAGTAACGAAGAATCTCTTTTTGCTGATTTTTATTCTGAAACGCGAGTCTTTCTGAATCCTCGTATTTTTCCTATTTTTTTTCTCTTTTTATTCGTCTGATGGAAAAGAGTTGCAAAACATCTTTTTATTGCGCTTCTCGACGGACTCATAATTCTTCAACCTCAACAACTATATAATTGTTCAGACGCGAAACCAAAAGATAAATTTCTGAAAGCAGAATACAATGATCCAGCTACTGTAGCAAATGTTCGCAATCAGAGCGCGGGATTGGATTACCGAGTGATGCGGCGAATTAGTGGACATTTGTATTCAGGCATCACGTTTGCATTTCTGAATTTTATCTCGCGTTTATTTCCGCGGATGAAAGGAGAAAATAGACGCGAGAGAAATGTATAATAGCAAAGATAAAGGGAGGGAATGGCGATTAATAGCAGTTCGCAGTTTGAATTTGATGGTTTCGTGTTTGTTTCAAAGCAAGGGGATCGAGTATCCTCAAGCACCGGTAACATATTTCAGCCGAATAAATTGCTCGTGATAAATGCTCTTGATTATACTAATATTACCAGTCAAAACAGTATCTTTAAACAAAATATTTGCGGACAATCCTTGCGTTTGAAGTAGAAAATTATTAGCCGCGTGCTGAATCACGATTGAAGCTTTTTATTTGCGTCAATATTAAAAACGATGCATTGATTTCCCGCATATTTCGGATATGTTATGATGTCTGGCTTTATAGAATATATCCCGGCGAATTGCGAGATAGGTATTCTCAATCGTGTATATTCATACACATATATATGTATAAGTATGTTTTTAACACTGTGAATCTTGATGGGTTGTATAACTAGTACACAGATAGTAAATTTAACACCCTATTATTTCACAACATAACTTCTGTGATTGAAAGCATCGTATAGGGTGCTTGGTCAAAAGCACCCCCACAAATTGACGTAAACATTCTATACCTGACGAAAAATAAACTTAAAAACAATTTTATTAAAAAATCACATTTATTTTTACAATTTTAATATTTTATCAGTTCTCTTTTGGCATTTATTGTTGCCTTTTCTAAGAAAATACTCTAAATTGAAGATGTTTTGTACAGCCAAGACTAAATTTATATATTTATATTATTTATGTATTACAAGATAAAATATTTGCAACTTTCGATGGGAAAAATTTTTCAGCTACAGTCAATAGATTTCTTATGTATTTTTAATTGTGTATGAAATATATTAAAGTGATGAAAATTACGCGTTAGAAGGATGCTACTAATACATGATAGCTTAATTTAACGTAATGTCAAGATACACCTGCGCTTTCATGTCTTCCCGTTAAATTTATTCCAGTCGCGGCGTAATTTTGCACTTCGTGTGCGAGCGTGCACACATACACACACACACACGTCTCCGGGGGTCTCGCTAATTTGTACCGAGATAATGTCAGCATATACGCCCCATTCTGCTACCATTGATAATGCGTGCATTCGTGGCGCTATTATTAATACAAAGTAGACAGCGATGCGTACACAACGCGGCCCGTATGCGCTTTGAAACGCGCTAGGATCGTTTCGACATGAAATAATTTTGCGTCTATGTTGTAATTTCACGTCTATGTTGTCGCGAAATTACGTGCGACATTAGCGAACGCCATCACAGTCTCTTTATTTCAATAATTCTGTAGTGGATAGTGAGCGTCATAACCGTCATAAAAAATTAAAAAACATAAAATTAAAGGTTGTATAATTAAAGAGTTTTGAATTTTCATTTCAGGTGATTGACATTTTTGTGGAGTAAGAATTTTTATCAAATAATCACCAATTGTTAAAAAATCTCGGAGAAAAATAAAAAATTTGAAACGAATAAAATATTTAGAGGACAAAAAGTTTGCAATAGAGAGAGAGGATCAAGAATCTTTACCTATTACTTAAAACATATTGTTTATTTTTGGATACTCTGTATGAAAATGCTTCAACGTAACTCGATTTTCCACGTTTAGAAACCATTAGTTAAGACAACTTGCTCGAAAGTTTTTGCTGTTACAGAGTATTGCCGGCGCGTTTGCCATCCGGAAATATTGTCCCTCTTATTAAGATGACGTCAGGATTGGAAACGGGCTAGCTCTTTCGGTTGACGGATGTGCAAATCGCGTGCGACGCCTGCGTAAATCGCATTCTCAGTGCAGGAGGGGCATAAGCGAAAGGAAATCGCGTGTCACGGCCAAACGCTCCGCTTTATTCGAGCCCGCTTGGCTCTAAAACATAAATTTTGATTTTTCCCCGATACGTTATATTGCTTCATTAATCCCTTGACGCGATCATCGCGACGTCGACGAATGCGCTGCAAATTCACTCTCTATGCTCGTTGCCTAAATTACTCGAAACCACATTTTTGAATCAGCAGAAAGAAATTAACATCCTATACCGAATTTTTTAATTTTTATCGGATGAAATAATGGCAGTTATTGATAAATGAATGACAGAAATTTCTCATGTTACTTCAAAATTTGATTCGGGGACTCTAATTTAAATGCAACAAACGTTGCAAAAATCCAAATGGCAATTGGAGTCTCACAATATTTCAAATCGCCAGAAAATTACCATCACGATCGAAAAATTAAAAGAGGTGGTCAAAGCAAATCAGTTTACCGAGCTTTTACGGATGCTTTTATCGTAAGCGGTACATGAAAATTGAACTAGCCGTAAAATTCGCACGACGACAAATGGATATATCTCACTTGTGTAGTCATCGAATATATAGTATATTTATCATTCCTCGATTTCCTTACAATTGCTTCGGCTATTCAATCATCATTAAATTCGACTATAGTCGAGGGTTCTTATCATAAAAGTATCATAAGTTCTTATCATAAAAGTACAAATATGCAACTTTCTCAAAATTAAGATCGACAGAGGTAAATGTTATTATATTAATATTAATTTGTTTTATATTTCTGGATTAATATGTATGTATAATTAATCTGTATGACTGGTATGTATAATTAGTATAACAAAATTAAACATTTAATATTAAAAAATACAGATTATTTAAATTTGAGAACAATATTTTACTCATACGTTATTAATTTCAGTATTAAACGAAATTATTTAAATAAATCTATATTAAGTTTTATTAATTCAAATATGCTGTCATCTATATCTTATATAATTTCGATATGGCCAGTCCTAGCCTAGCTAATCTTTATTATGTGATCTAACTAATTTTGTTTTAGTTGTTAAATTTAATGAATAAGGTATTGGAAGATTGAAATTAACGTGCAAATATCAGTATTTTAGTCAAATAATATGTTTAAATTTATTTTTTCTTTTTTAGTTGAACTTCACTGATTATATGTGCCAAGTATGCCACTGGGTAATTAGTGACTATCCACTGATTCAGATTTAGAGAGTATATATATACATGTGTATATACACACACACAATTTTATCAAACTTAACTCTCAACTATAGCTGTGAAAACTATACCTAAGTTCTAAAACGTGCTGTTTAAAATACAGAATGCGAGTGAACTTCTGCCTTTCATCAACGATTGATAACAGTAGAGTTAATAAACCCTCGACTACAGCAACGAGCTATTTGAACCCAATTGAAAATTTTTTACGGTTATGTAATTGGTACTATGAGATTCTAAATTGTAGGTAAAAAACTTTGAACCTTTCTCTATCAATCGCTATAAGGCGGAAATTCACACATTCTGTACTTTAAACAGGAATAAAGCGCACTAAACTACACTTTAGAACTTTAGTGTAACACTTAAGTGTAACTTTCATAGGTATAGTTAATTAGGATTAAGTTTGTTAAATTGTAGGTTCAAAAAGGTATTAATTTTTAATTTTAAATTTTTTAACGTTTTAGATTTTCAGGCGATTAGATATTATTTGAATGAGAGAGATAATATTCGGTTTTTTTTACTTCTCAGATTTTTATAAATCAGAAAGTTTTTACTTATTCAACATCTCAACGCAATCGCATCTGGTGATGTTATTTGTCGAACGATGAATTCTCAATCCTAATAATAAATAATTCCTGAATGACGCTTCGATGCGTCGCGCGATCGGGTGATTGATGCAACGCTAAATGAGCCCACTCTTAAATAATTGAGACGCTTCATTTGAATAATTGATTGATGGTAATTGCAAGAACGACATCGGCCGTACTACACCGCCATCGGCCAGTACTGGTGCGTTCACCAGTTTAATAATTTATTGTCGTTAATAATTGGCGAATAATTAGCGTGCCGTGCTGACGTAATGTTTATTCATGGAGCATCGTGTCGAGGTAAAATTTAACCGGCAGAAACGAATGGGCACCTCTCTTTTTGATGGACGATTCGTCCGTGACGACGCGGAATATCGATCTGCAGATATCGATTCTCTCGAGGATCGCATGCTTAAGATCGGCATGATAAAGTCTGCATTTTATATCCAAATTTAATCCTTTAATGCATTTTTTTTGCAGTATTCATATCGATCAAAAAGCTGCATCTTAGATAGTCCAAATTTTAAAATAATTGACTCTACGTAAATTTTTATTATCGCTGTCATTATTTTTTAAAAATACAAACAAAGAGTAACTCTCGAGAATGTCAAATAAGATAAAAAAACAACTCGGATTAATGAGAGTTTTTACGCGGTAATTAGTGCGACGACGGTTATCAAATTTTTAATTTACAAACATTTAATCGATGTAACGTGAATAATAATAATTACAGACGTTTCGGCTTCATTTCGAGCCATCTTCAGTGTGTTGAATTAATTAGTTCCTTCTGACCAAACGGTCAGGACATTCTATTTCAAATTATTTTTTAAATTCTTTAAAAATTCCATAAATCCAGAGTATTATATAAAAAATTGGGGATTTATCGATTATCACAAGAAAAGGTATGACTCTACGAGATCTCCAATAAGAAGTATAGTCGTTTCTCGGGCAACGCGAGAAAACCCTCTACAACCCGATCATCCGTTGAGGGATGCGCTTCTGTATTTCCCTCGCAATACCGTAACATCTCTCCCGCCGTCACGATATCCAGAACGAAGATGGACCGCGGCACGTGAAATATGGTAATTCGCCTGATAATGCACTCCATCTCCCCGGCGTCCGTCTCTGCACCGTGCGATGCATTGCATTCGCTCGCAGCAATACGATCAAACCGGCACTGAAATTTGAAGAGGGTATCCGTGTTTCGCGAGACGTTTCGTTATTGTCGTGGCGGTTTGTCGCTCGCGGCAGGTACTACCGTGTTTTTCACGGCTGTCAGTCATTTCCTCAGGGACCTAACCCACTAAGGTCTAACAATATATGATATTACATTTTTAAGATAAGTAAAGAACTCCACAATAAAAAATAAAAAATGTTTCATTCACATTTGCAACATCAAATGGACCGCCGTGATATAGCCTGAAATATGTCAATTTAAATTTAAAGAAATAAGTGAAATACAATCCAACTTTTACACTAAAAAAGATTATTGAATCTTAATACAAAAATATATAAATATTTACTCAATAAAAAAAGGATAGTTAAATCAAATTAATGGTTTTTGTTTTAATATTTTTTTAGTGCACGTCACGATTTTTTGAAATTTATAAATAAAGCTTGATAACTTATATAAAATTATATAATTTTTTCCACAGGACTTTAGAATGTAACTACGTAGAAAAATATGTAACAAAAATTGAGTTCAAAATGTAATTATATAAAATTATATATTATATATTATTATATTAAATATGTATCAAACTTCTGATTATTAAAATATTTTACAATTCGCTCTTGACTGCTCCAGAGCTTTGTTTAATTTAATTATCATTAACTCGATAAAATAATTTCGAAATTTCCGGCAGTGGGATTGCACGTTCAAGCGGAACGACGATCGCACGGAGAAAACACTGTTTCATTACCGACACATCGGCGCGGCAGGAGAGTCTCGATCTCAAGGATTCGCTATCGGGGTACATCTCGGTATCAGAGACGAGAGAAGGGCGCTAACGATAGCCGGACGTGATTGGAATTGAGAAAGTTCCGGTCAACCGCGGCCGCATCGTCTCGAAAGTCGAAATACCGGCTACGAACTCGGAAATCGATTCCTGCCTGGAATATATATCGCCAACGTGTCACCCCCATAATGAGAAGCTTTCGACGGAATAATGAAGTTTTCCATGAGAAAAATTGGGTCGCGCGCGTGCAAGAGTTCTTTTCCTTTCATCGACCCTTCCATTTTCAATCGATACTTTTATCTGATTGTACAGATGCGACCGCGATATCCGGCGCACCTGAACCACATCGGCCAAAGAAATATCCCACGCGTGTCGAAACAAATTTTGCACCAACTCACTGCGGCGTGGATCTCACCTCGCACGAACGAGTTCGGTCTGGTAGTCTATTCGAGGATGACTACACTCCACTTTCCGTGTGAATGAACGAGGTCGCGGCCGACGAGAAAGATATTTATTACTCTAATAAAGATACATCATAATGACGCGTGTATATAACGTTTAACGTTTATTTACGTTGCTGATATTATCGGACCGCGGAAACTTTAGTTTAAACGTGGGCACGAGGTATGCGAACGTCAGGTGTTCAGTCGGGATTGTTTGAGATTGCTGCGCGGCTAGTTCAATTTGAATGGAAGAAGTTACGTGCTCATAAGCCCGATGTAATCAGAATTTATATACGCTGTCCGCAGAATTGCGGAACACCATGTTCGCCACATATATTTCCTACGTTCAAGTGAATCTTTAGAATCGTGAATCATTAACATTATAAAGTTCTACGAAACTTATACAGTTGAATTGTTATGTTCAGTCAAATTGCTATAGATATATTACGAGTACAGAGAAATTTTCTCCATCCTCCTCTCATAACTTTTAAAATAAATTTACACTTAACGAAAATATCGTTCCCTTACTTGCAAAGTGACATAACTCAAAAAATTAAATTTTTCCTAAGAAAAGGAGAAAAATTACTTTCAACTTAACAGAAAATTATTGACTAGGTAATCAAATAATACAAAAAAAAAATATATTCTTAGAAACACATGATCGAATAACATTTTTATCATATTCACAACTTTTAAAAAAACCACTCTTTTTTAGTTGTAGCAATTTTAATATCCTACATAGAATTATAATAAATCTGGACTAAATCAAATGATATATCTCGAAAAATCACCAACAGTTTATATTTACCTTGATAAAAATGACTAAATTCAAAGTAAATAATTTCTTCTTCAAACTTTGATCACCAAAACTGTTTAAACTCTAAATATTCTCTGTACACGACTCCACTTTTTATTTATAAAAGCGACACCACTCAAAATGTGTCACTCTTGTTGAAGGTATTACGATCTCTTTGAAAACCTTCTCTTTGAAAGAACGACATAAGTGCTATTTGGTGGACGAAGTATGAAATTAAGTTTAGCTTACTTTTTTTTATGATAAAGTAATCTTTATTTAACTCATTCATGATAATAACTGGAAAATCTCATTTTTTTTAGTTGTGTCACTTTTGAAGTAAAGGAACGATATATTATTATTACTGTTTATAGTATCTATATTAATTATTTTTATTATACGATTTTTATCACATCGGTTTAAAACGATTATAACTTTATATTGTTGTATTGTGATTTTCGATTTTAATTAATACTACAATATATTGTTCGATGCGGTTACGGGACATATGTACAGTTATGTAGTCAAATTAAGCTACAGATAGGAAGTGGTTAACGGGGCTTTATTTGTAGTTAAAATACAATATTTTCTCTCTCGCACTAAAATACATATTTTATTTCAGTGTTTTCAATTTAAACGTCAATCCATTGTTTTCGATTTAAATTGACCATGGAAATTTGTATCCATCCTTCACACACCTGTACTCGTAAAAAAATCATTGAGGCGACTCGACGTTTCAAAATAAAGAGTGCAGTCTCTCGATTCTCGCATGTACGCGCGTCATAAAACGTGCGTCCCATAGATAAGGCAGACCTCTCGTCAATTTGCACTTTTTCCACAACATCGTCGTGTGTCCGAAGTAGCGCGCGGATGCGAGTGGTATAGCAGTTCACTGTGAATTTTTCTCTCGTAAGCGAAAAGCTAGCCACGGGACGGATGAAATTGCATTCTCTTCGATGGAGTAACAGCCGCCGCAGTCAGCCGGAA
>NW_017257266.1:88773-92837 GCF_001594055.1 Mycetomoellerius zeteki | reverse complement strand
CCAGCGGCCGAGACGCCGTGAATAAATTCGAGCGAGCTCGGTCGATCCTGGCACGCTTGAATTTCGACTCCGGGCGCCGGTACTCCGCTATTCGCTATCGTAAGCATCTAGTTTAATTACGAAGCTATTTGGTATCGAGTATGGGGAGAAGGGGAAAGATTTTGAGGTACGAACCTGGCGAATGCTTAAACGCTTAATGATTATTATAGTCAAATGGAAGAGACGATCAATATTACCCCATTTATATTTTATAACTTGGTTAGTAATCAATATTTCATTATTACATTCGTCAAAATGTTCAATCGATTCTAGAGTCAAAGTTACGAATTTATTACTCAGAATAATATTTATAAAACGTGGCGATACTGCATGGTAGCTCAAAGAGAAACAGGGTTGGTAACATGGCCTTCAACAAAAATAAATTTAAAAATATCACCTTCTCTTCTACCATATTTGTAATTTTCACGAAAACTCGACTCAAACGCGATTCTTCTTCACGCCTCTCAATCGCGCACAGTTCACAGTTTTACGATTCTCATAATGTCAAATTCTACCTTCACCCTGGACTTTTCTCGTATCCTTTAAATCACTGGGATCCCGATATTCTCAAGATCGCAGCAGATACCAACGACCTGATACTACGTTTGAAAAAGCGACGCCCTGAACGGCGCCGCGACGCCTGGATACGCCGTTGCGCTTTTGTTCGTCGTCCCTTTCGAATTCCAGGAGTTCCAACAAAATTCTCCCGTGTCGTCCGCTCTTCTGCGAGAACGAAGTGGACAACGGTAGAGGGCTGATTACATACTTTTCGTGAGGATAATAAAACGGCATAAAGGTAACGCTGTTTTTTTTTTCGCGGTTAATTACGAGCGTTCTCGAAAATATGAAGGTTGTCCTGCGCGATAAAGTTACGGTCGCGCGCGTAATGAACCATGGTGCCGGCCGTTTTGCAGAAACGACTACGCGATACTTGGAAACTGAAGTGCCAGAATTAATGTCGTGAGAGGGGCGTCTCCACGGAGAACAGCTTACTCGCGCGCGAAATGAGTTTTTGAAAAAAAAAACAAGTAGAAACAACAGACTGATGAACTTGTTTTTCTTCACGTTGTTTTCTGTCATATTACGATACTTTCTAGAGAGAAAACTATATTACGTTATTTTAAAAAATATATTGACATATAATCATTGCTCGATGACATTGTCGTCATTATTATATATTTAATAAGATGATATATTATCGTTTCTCAAATAATAAGTATATATTATTCATTCATGTTTTTTTTCATATTTGCATTCACGAATGTATTTTTGAGATAACAATAACGAGATATCATCAACTATATAATTTATTAAATTCCTATCCTTTAATTTCCGTCGGGATTATCTCGCTATTATAATATGGATTCAATATTTATTATTCATCATTGAGAGCAGTTATTATTTTAAATTACGATAAAAGCTCAATTCTTCTCGGTTAAAAATAATCGCGACGTGACGAGAGATTTGAATCAACGCGCAAATGAACTTGTCGAGTATTACGACTGTACACAGCTCGCAGCTGGCACTTTAGTGTCGAGCATGCCTATCAACGTTGCACACCGGCCTACAAAGCGCTGTTATGTCACGATAACGTCGGTTGTAAAACAAATCCTCAACGGAGTAGCCGTTTACGCATTATGTGTATCGTAGCGCATTCTGTGCCGCGGTGCAATAACAAATACGGTGCAACGGGGTTCAGGCATCCGTGCCGAAGTCCTCCGTTGCCTCCTGGGAGTTCCAATTATGCGGCTATTACTTCGGTAATTAATAACCGATATCCCTTGATATCCAACCCCCCTTCTGCGGGCATCCGAATAGCCAGAATTTCCGGCGCATTATGTCCCGCGAGCAATTGCCACCGAATTAAATGATGAAATGAACGAAACGACGCGACACACGAAAAGGAAATATTAAGAAACATAAACAAAGTAAAACATCGAGTATATATATGCGTAAATTATAACTTTTTAAAGTATAATTTTTTAAATACCAAAATAGACGAAAGGAAAAAAGAAAGAGATGACATTCCAAATGATCCAACAGATAAAATAAAAGTGAAGATTTTGTACATATATCTATTAATAAAATTTTAGAAAATTAAGAAATTTTTAAGATGTATGCGTTAATTTTAAAATTTGCTACTCTTATTTTAGTAGATGCATTTTTATATCTTGTAGTAAAAATTAACTATATTGTGAAAATTAAGAGACACGGTAGTATCTCGCGCCATGTGTAGCTAAAAGTTATGATATTAAAAACCGAAATAACATTTTTTAGGGAATAAAAAATATATTCAGGATTTCAGAATTTCAAGACAACGTCAACTTTTTTTACAAAAAAAAGTCAAATATCGCAAAAATATGGCAAAAATATAACAAAAAAAGTCATTTTTTATATGTTAAATCTTCTTAATTATTTCAAAACCAATTATGTCAGCGAAATTTAACTTGTGGCAACGTTTTTAGCATCCAAAAATTTATAACAGACACTTTGTCTGGTTAATAATGGTGTCTAAGTAATTAAAAAGAAACATTTTTCTGTAAAGTATCGTAATATCTTGTTACATGTCCCTTGATACTATACTTTTAATACAAATTTAAAGTTTTGACATAAAAGTTTATTGCAATAACTGTGATAATCAACGTTGCAGTAATCATAATAAAAAGTTAAGAAACATTTTCGAATTTTATATTATACTTTGTACTAATTTTTATTATTTTATGTTTTTATTATTTTTATTATTTCTAGTCAAAGTAGGTAAGACACATAATCTTAATCTGTGAATGTTTGAGAACAGAAATCGAATTAGTAGAAACTAAACTACATGACTCTTAACTGGAAGATTCAGTCGATACATTAATATTTACATTTTAGTGAGACGTTATATGTTTCAATCTTTCTCCTTTTCTTTCTCCTTTCACCGTTCTTTTCTAAACAGTTTCTCTGAACAGTTTCCTTAATCAGCATAATCGGTATATTATCAATTGAAATAATTGACTTAATATTATACCATCAAGATCATCTTTTAGATTCAGGAATTTATATGAGTAGAGTGGTTGGGGAAGTACAGTCGTGCCGTTTTGACTAAAAAAAACCCGCGAATTGACAACGCGAAATGTGCGAACCACCCTATTCACCAGATTTGGTCCCTTCTCACTTTTTCCTTTTCCCAAAACTCAAAAAACCTATGAAAGGAAAACAGGTCATAAAAGAAAATTCGCAGAGGGGACTGAAAACAATTCCAGAAAAGTTCTTCCAGGACTGCTTCCAGCAATGAAAACATCGTTGGGACAAGTGTATTCATTGCGGTGGAGACTACTTTGAAGAGGATAAAAACCAGAAGCTTGTAAGTAAACCCTGCAATTTTTTACAAATAAAGTTCACGAACTTTTTCAACAGACCTCGTATACAGGGTGTTTCCAAATTAAATCGCAAAACTTCGGGAGCGTGTAGAGGAGTAAAAAACTAAGAAAAAAAGTCCTATAGACATATGCTCGTTTTTGCTCCGTTTCAGAGAAATCGAAAAAAAATGTTTACATTTCTTGCCATATCTAGCACCGACATATTTGATTACATTTTCCACTTTCTGTTATGAATTTGTCAGTCGCTCTTTGAAAGCCTTTAACAGTAGATGAATTTTGTCTTTTGCAATATGCCGCGTACGTATTCTAATAGTGAATATGCTGATATGGTTTTTGTATACGGTTTCTGCAACGGTAATGCTTTAAAGGCGGTGCGAGAATATGCACGACGATTTCCAAACAGAAGAGTGCCAAACCGAAGAGTGTTTATGTTGACATTTAATAGATTGCGAGAGACTGGAACATTTTCAATTCGACAAGAAAACAACCGATTTCAAGCAGCGTTACGAAGAGATTTGCAGGCAGGGAATCGTATTTTACAACATTTTGACAATCATCCTGAGACCAGCGTTCGGAATGCGTCGGCTGTATTGGGAGTGTCACCACAAACAATTTGGCGAACTGTAAAAGGAGATAATCGCTATCCCTACCACATTCAAAAAG
>NW_017257266.1:40074-87810 GCF_001594055.1 Mycetomoellerius zeteki | reverse complement strand
TCGGACCCATGTTTATATGGACTTTTTTACTTAAAATAAACCAAAGAATCGTTCTGTTAAGTATGGCAACATACTTAACTAACACCCTGTATAATTGTATATATAAAATATATGTCAAGTTTTTATATAATTATACATAATTATGTATGAAATATTTTTTTCCGGGAAATTATAATATGTATATGTATACACATACATATTGAAGATGTAAATTTTATCATGATATTGTGGATAATACTGAAACTATTCAAAATAGTTATTGTCGGTTTACTCAAATTCAGCTGTTCAAATTATTTGGATAATTCAAGTATCTTATTGATAAAATTTGATTGTTTTATTGTTTTAAGTTTGTTATTAATATAAACGTTATTAATATAAATATATACATAATATAGAATAAAAACACAACATATGATGTTTTCCGATAATAGGAGATTCTCTTCACGATGCACTGTGCATCGAATTTTAATCAAATAACTTAAATCCTCATGGGCTATTGTCCGACAAGTGACGTCTGTATAGTTTCGCGGAGAGTAATAAGACTCCGACTGCAGAATGAGCTAGGGGAAACGGGAAATAGAGCCGGAAAAGAGAACAGCAACGACGACAAGTCGAGGGAACCTAATAAAGCCAATATCGGGTTGCCGGATGCCGGATTGGAAAATAACCGCTTGCCGACACGCCGTAAAAGAACAATAGCCTGTTGTAGACGGGGGGTCGGTTTTGCAAAAAGAAGTAGAGTAAAGGGATTTGCGCGGACACACCGTACCATGGAGATGATCGCGAAACGCTCTCGAGGTTTCGTGGATATCGATGTTATTGATCATCCGTGCGTAGCATTGAGATTCAAAGAAAGAATAATGGAACAATGTTCACGTACGAATAAATAGAAGACTTGTGCTTTTATATTTTAGACGACGAATGATACCATTCTATATGACAGTCGTAATTGTACGTCGCATAATAAAGATCTAAATGTGAGAGCTATAATTTTTTATGAAAACTACTAATCGTTTAAATATAGGACTCACTGAATAATATATCACAGAATCCATGATAAAAAACTCAACAATGCTGCACAAAAAGAATGGTTTCGTTGAAGTATCTAAAAATTTAGATGAAAATAACTTTGAAAATAATTATGTAGAACATTTAAACACTGATGATATGATGCAAACTAATTTTAACGTTCCAGCAACAGTTTAAACATTCTACATAATTATTTTGATCATGATCCAAGCAAAATTGTTTTCAAATCTGTATCAAGCTAAATTTTTTAATATTTTAGTAAGACCGTGTATGCGCTCTAAAATATTTTAATATTTAAACGTAGGATTTAAATTTAAAATTTTAAATTTAAAATTTAACGTTAAAATAATATTTGTAACATCTATAGTCGCGAGAACAGAACAAGCAACAATAAAATATTTTTAAAATTTCTTTTTAAGAGGCAGTGACAAGCTGATTTTATTCATCCGATTTCGACCGAAAGAGAAAATTTTGCATTATCCACAATGCATTCCATGACCATAGACGTTCAGATCAAAGCAGACAGGAAAACATCAACCAGCATTGCATTCAAAGCAAAGCTTCGTAAACCTCGTTACTTCAGGTTATGACATATATATGGACAGGATTACGCGACATACAAGAGTGTGTGAAAGCATAACGGTCCTTCATAAAGCTACCCCTATACGTTCCAATCCATAAAAATCTCGTTTCTCGATCCAACTCGATGATCGCTCGCAGAGTAATCGAACTAAGGTTTCAAATTTTTGCAAATTTTATATATCAAGATCTCTTAACAGTTTATCGATAATGCTATGATTATATTTTTTCCTTTGTTTCTCAAATTATCGAAATAATAGAGTAAATATTCATACTATGTCAAGTGTTAAAATCTCAAATCTTCAAATTTCGTACCTTGCTGAAGCTTTAAAACTTCTGACTAGTTCCAAGATCGTCGTTTCCCTCCAGTCCTTCAGCACGAATTCTCGAGTGGAGTCGCATTGCCGAGAAGCAATGTTTTCCACAATTAATCGGCAGCCGCAAGTTCGTAAGAGCACTTGCACTCGCCGCGGCAAGCCAGTGGAACGAGTGGCTTTCGTCTACGCGACGGTGAAACGATGTTCGATGTCGTGGTGGTGTTCCTATTCCGCGAGTCGTTTCTCAGGGGCGAAATACCGCTGACGTCACAGAGTATTGTTCGCCAGAATTCTCGCCGCAGTGCATAATTTCGCGGTGTTTGTTCAGGACTGCGTCTTTCCTCTCAACGGTAGCGATACTCCTCTTGTCAGAAACATTTCTAAACTTTTAGGTGGTTTCTCTCGAGCGTTTTACTTAGTTTATCTCGCAAAATGCTCGATTGCGATGCTTTCTATCAATGAACGTCGAAAAGTACATACGCAGTTTTGGATCTAAATGTTAATAAGTCTGCGAAATGCTAAACGTTCGACAGTGCAAAAAATTATAAAACTATATTATAGAGATAAATTCTTAGAGAAATTTAATGTTGTACACGGAAAGAACGATTTCGTTGAAGTATCTAAAAATTTTACTAGATATTGGTCTGAAAATAACTCTCTTTGGATCATCAAAATAATTATGTAGGACGCTTACTAGTTGCTACAATGTTGAAACTTTTTACATTATTGTCATCAACGTTCTACATAATTATTTTTAGATATGGTTTATATAAAAAAGAATTTTTGAATTTAATTAAATCTTTAGATTTAAATTAAATCTAAAATTATTTTTAAATTTGTATCTAACTAAATTTCTAGATATTCCAGCAAAATTGTTCTATTTGTATAAGTATTAAATTGTTAATGATTATAATTACTTATTTTGAATATTAAAAGCACTAATACAATAATAGTGCTTTTATTACTTAAAATAAATAATTAATAACTAAATAATTTAATATTTACGCAGTATTAAATTTCTTTAAGAAAAATACGCATCTAAATATACAGTATTTAAATTATTAATAAACGTGAATATATCTAGCTCCTTCTCAATTAGCTATATACCAAGAGATAATAAGGATTAAAAAGGATTAAGTTCTAAATCTCTAAAGAGAAAGAATCGATAAATTCAATTTGCGTATATTAATTAATTATCCCGTAAAACTCATCGTAAACTGGCTATCTTCGCCGAGGATAAATTTAAATTAATCATTTATCAGACGCGCAGTACGTTCTTCTATTTTCGATCGGGGATATAAGTGATCTTGCAAACTCGTAATAGTCGAGTAATTGCGGAAAGCGCGGCATCCCGGCATCGCGATTCCGCTTCAAGAGTACAACCGATTAATATTTTTAATAGCCCTGTCGGAGATTGGCGGTTTGTAAACCGTAATTGGTTTCAATTTTGCCGTCACTTGATTCCGTGGAATCGCGGCAGGTTATCGGGTCGCTGCGACAGAGCACTATTAATCTTCCTTGTTAATAAAACGCGCTTTTATCCCTGCTATGTTGCTGGGAATGTATGACGCATGAAATTGTTATTTTACGAGGTCCTCTCGAAAAGTCAAAGGCAAGCGTATCGATAGCTATGATTACATTATCTGTTACTTTTTTCAACATAATTATGGCATAACCGAATTATCTATTATATAGCGTAATCAATACGTAATTCTCGTACATTTAAATACGTAATAATATGATTTTGTGTGTGTGTATATATATATATATATAATAATGAAAATGAGAATGCTATAGATTTTATAACAATTTTATAAAAATATATATATCATATTCAGACGATTTAAAGATTATTCGATATGCAAATTTAAAATTACATGAAAAGAACGATTTTGTTGATATCTAAAATCTAAAAGTTTGTGTATATATATATATACAGATTTGAAAATAATTTTATTAGATTATCAGAATAATTATATAGAAAACTCAAGCATGATGAGCAATGCTGCAAAAAATTTTTATATTTTAACTACCAGCTTGAACATCCTATATAATTATTTTCATAGTCTAATAAATTTTTTTCAGATCTATATCTATATTTTTAGATACTTCAGTAAAATCTTTTTTCGTGTAGCAAACATAGAAATAATTAATACTTATATATTGAATAATTTTTGGAATTTGCAATATAAAAAAATTTTCGAATTCTTGCTTATCAGTTTCTCAGAGTAACAATTTTTATATAAAAAGACACATGATCTTTACAAATACAAGGAACAAAATAAAAGACATTATGACAAATTTATTTTCTCTCGCAAAAGTGATATCAAGACAATCTCTATCTTGAATTTTCAGTCGTCAATTCGCTTTATCACGGTCTACAAGCATTATGATAAAACATTCTATCGAGATCTGCGAATGGAACAAAGAAAAAAAAACGTATCGATGCGTCCTTTGAATCAGACGTGATAATTTCACGTATTTACGCCTCGAATAGAAAATACAGAGCTCACTCTGCAATGTTAGACTACACTCGTTCACAACCTATAATTGTTTCTCCATTAGCATACAGAACCCTGTAACTTTTCTCATTTTCCCTATGTTGTCTGTCCGTTTAATACAATCTCAGTTTTTCACATGTACAATCTATCTCTAACTACAAGACTGATTCTGCTTAATATATGCTAACTATTTAAATGTGTAAAATTTTCGGAATAAAAGAATTTGCATAATTAAATATTAAATAATACTCTACGCGCACTATTCTGTAGGTCTTATCTACTGAATTATTTGAAATAAGTAGTTAAGATGATAAATATTAATATTAGAGATAGGAAAATGACTGCATAATTTAATACTGAATAATGAATTTAACCGACACAAAATGATTCTCTCCGGCAAAGATTAACCCACTATTGATCCGGTTACGAGCTCGTTGATCCGACAGCATCTGAGCTCGTGATGTCGTGACCTGGCAAGTAATTAATATCAGTCTTCTGGCTGCTGGGACTCCATAATGCACAACCAAAATGCATCCGCCTTCGGAGGGGCATATTGCGATATTAGTCGCGTCAAGCTCGCAGTATTAGGAATCCCGATAGTGCTCATGCGTATGCAGATTGATTAGACGCATGCATGCGTTTAACGATGCGGATGCGCGCGAATCACGCAAATTCACGAGGGATTTCCGCGTGTTATGTCTAAGAGGGACGTTAACAGTTTATCGTACGCGTTATGCACGCGCGATCTACCTCGCAGAAACTGGGCTAATACCTGTACGATAACATTAAACTTCGATCTAATAACTATCTTCTAATGAGATAACATGAAGACAAAATACGTTATCAAGATCTTCCGAGTTCGGAAGCTGCTAAATCTCATTGAATTTTACATGCACTGAACTGTGAAAGTTTGGAATTTAGCGTCCTCGAAATATCCGAAATTTAATCCTTTAACAAATTCCTGAATTCTTTCTATTTTTTAGATACAAGATCCTTTTCGCGATTTTAACGATGACATCAATTAAAAATTAAATTATTTGAATTCATAAATTTTAAAGGATAAAGAATTGGGGGGAAATAGTCTGAATTTTTTATTCTTTAATTTCCAAGTCTTGGCTCTTCCCATCCTCAAATTCTGGGGATTTTCCGAATGTGAGTCGCTTTAACGATTTGCCAAACGAAGTTGCTACGCGGTGGTATTTTAACGTACCCGTCTCCCTTTTCCTCGCGGCATTCCCCTGTCGACGATGCGAAACGTGCGCAGAAAAATACATTCGCGCGTATCTGAAAAATGCTTTGACATGCGCCTAGATGGGTACATTCTTCGTCCTCGGCGAGGACAAGTTGCAGACACGCTTAAGCGGGCGCACATTGTCCTGTTCCAACAGCCGGCACCCAAAACTATTCCCCACATTATGCTCGCGGTAGTCACGGAAGGATGACTAAGGAAACGCAAGCTAAGCCGGGTAAGAAAGAGGACGAGCGTGGAAGATGCGGCAAGTTGCCGCGAGCAAACAGACTTCCTTCCAAAATTCAGTCGTAATTCAGTTGCTCATTGTATGTAGTTGTAAGGCGAATCTTTCGGACTTTCTTGGGACGAAACCGCGGCAAACTAATACTGAATCTTCATTTTTTTTCCCTCAATTTTCTTCTTTTCCTCTTTCATTTTGATCATGCGATTATGTGTATAAATTGGAACGGTTGCTGACTTCTGCGAATTAATTCACGCACGCGATAACGAGAAAATGGTAGGCGAAAAGAGAGAACATGTCGACGGCAATAATAGAGCACATTTAAAAGGAAAAAGGAGCGATTATGGCAGCGTGGGACATACTTCCTCGTCCTGAGGCACTTTGTAACTGGAATGGATGCAGGCGGGCCGGGAACACGATGTCGCTTAAAGTTGAAACAAAGTTCACCCATAGTGGAAGCAACTGACTCCACAATGTACGGGGTGACCCATAATTCTCGGACATTGTTCTAGCTATCTTGTAACAACCACGGTATGCTGACTCTTTATACCATTTCCCCGTCACATGGCGGTAACGCAGACGTTTAAGAAAGGTAATATCTATTTATATCACGCTATTCGCATAAAACTCCAGTATTAAAAGATTACTACAAGTATCCTTATTTAAGACGAGGATACATTTCGAAACTTCGGTCTCAAGTTGAACAGTAATCGTATAATACTAAATCTATTGTTTTTCTTTTTCTTTTAGGGTTGGTTGTTCCATCTTCGGATAAACTATGTGATAATTTACCTACTAGATAAATAAAATAAGAATAAAAGAGTAAGAACAAAAGAGAATAAGAGAGGAAGACTGTCAACTGAAGTTTATCAAAAGAAGGAACAACCTTAATGACCAGCCTTAATGATAATAATGTTAAAAATTGTATTATACTATCATTTTGGACATAAATAATTATAAGATTATGTGAAAAAGTAACTTAATGTTTCTATTAACTATTACTATATTGCCTCCATATCTACAGTAACCATATTTTTTTAGAGAAAATAAAAGACAAACTTGCAAATTTTAGGACTTTATTTCTAAATATTTCCAAACTAGTTAGTGACTGTCAAAGTCTGTGTATCTGAGATAACTTCCAAATAAAGTACAAATCATTATTATATCAAAATAACGTCAAAATAACTACAAATTTTATTATTAAAAATCATTTTTCAATCAATCACGACTCATTTTGATGTTATTATGACTTTGTTGTTCTGCTTATGATAATATTGCCCTTGCATAAAACTAAATTTGTTAGTTGTTTCGGTAAACATTTGCTCATTAGTACGACATTAGACATTGGAATGCTAATTAGAAAGGAATTTTCCGTATAATATTATTGAAATACAGGACAAAATGAAATTTTGGGAAAATAAATAAAGCTAAAGGACAACTAAAACTGAAATAAAGAACTGTCCTTATAATAAAGAACATATGGTCGCCACCGTATCTTGAAAACGTTAGAAGTGTAACATTTTTTCACGACAATATATAGGGCTAATAATATTTTTATGTGAATTTTACAATTTCCAGTTCAAGCAAACTGCACACCGATTATTTGTCGAACTTGAAACGAAATTCCAAACCGAAGCTGGAGTACGTAATATCACAAATTAAATTGACAGATAATTTAATATTACTGATGCTAATAATCATCTTTAAAAAGCGATAATGTAGATTAATTTTAATCTTATTGTTAGTTCTTTTTATTACTTTTTATCTTTTTTTAATTTTTAGCCATACCGGTTGTAAGTCCGAAAATTCATAAATCAAAATAGTTGTTAATAAAGACATACTTATTCGTAAAATCGGATACGGAAACAAAGGCGAGATCAAGAATTTACGCGTGTAAATGATGTCTGCGAATCGTAATCTTACATCCAAGTTAAGCAAGATCGTGAAGAGCATTGCAGAAACTTCATATGGCATAGATAAAAAAATATATTCAAGATGCCGATAACTGCAGTTTTCTTGTGCGAAATCATTGAATATCCCGCGACGAGTGCATGCCGCATACCGAATGAAAGGAAGATGCACTGAAATTTTATATCTCGTAGCGCGTCGCGTTGTGGTAAGAAAGGGACGACGTAGAAAATTGCAGGAAGCGTGTAACTCGGCTAACTTTTCGGGATATTTCGCGGAGTTTGACCGTCGAAGTAAAATGGAATGGCAGTCGCGCTGTATATAGGAAACAGCAAATTCTGTTTTAAACTTTTGTTTAAATAACGCCTGATTCAACAGAAATTATAATAAAATATATTATGCTTATGTATTTTACTTTTTCGGTCCTACACCGATCAAATTCTTCTCTTCGAGACGTTAGATTTTATTTATTTGAAGAAAATTTTTTCAGATATTTATAACTTATTTACATATTTTTTTAATATTATTTTATTTCAAAAATATAAAGATACGAGATGTAGATTGAAATTCGCTCTATACACGGAAAGAACGATTTTACCAAAGTATCTAAAAATTTATTTAAATACAGATCTGAAAATAATTTTGTAGATCATCAAAACAAATTAATAAGAATCTCATATGAGTAATGCTCATATGAGTAATGCTTAATCCCACGCAGGTGGGATTGAACCCGGATCTACAGATCGCGAATCAATCGCTTCGAACAGCCACTCGACGCCTTTTCTGTATTAAAGAATTTGTTATTATAAAATATTTTCTCGCGTTAAATAAGAATTATTTCTCTGCAAATTCAAAGAAAGCGAAGAACGCAGAAAACTTTTTATTAAAAGACAAACTGTTAGTTCCGAAACATAAGAAGTAAACCTTAAGCTTTAAAAAATTAACCAATCATAGTCGAATTGTCACATTCGACTGTAATTGATTAATTCCTTAAGGCTCGCTACACCTATTGTGTTTTGGGATTTAAATTAAATTGTTTATACGTATATCTAGAACATATCCTATTAATTAAGCTTACACTGTTAAATCTATAGTGTCAAATTTAACCTACCGTGAGTCGCCACTGCTCCTATTCAATCATGTCGTTATTTTATACTAAAACAATGGTTATATTTGACACTATAGTGTTAATTTGATATTGTAGTGTCAAATTGACACGGTATAGTGTCAAATTTAACTATCATTTTGATAAAAAAATAACGATATATTTAGTAGGAGCAGTGGCGACTCACGGTAGGTTATATTTGACACTATAAATTTAACAGTGTAAGCTAAGATATATCCAGTTTCGCGTTATATGTGTGACATTTAAATACCAGAACCCAACTCTTTAGGAAACAACATGCAACGCTTCGAAGAAAATGCCCGTAGGTGAATATCAGTTCTCCAGAGATGTTTCACGATGCGTAATAATATTAGGGTTTGTTCGTCGTTCGTCGAGTGAGAATTGAGTATGGGGTGTGTAACAAGCCGTCGCGCGAGCGAATAACGAGGTACGTGCAATAACAGCCAACTGCAGGGCACGCAACGCGTCTGCCGTTGCTCGTTCCGTATGCAGATCACCGGAAAGTGTTACCGTCATTTCCGTGTCGTTTTCATTTCCGATGGACCGCCTACATCAGATAATTCGGTGCTATATACCATATTATAAGATTAACATCAATGTCGTGCGCGCGTAGTGTCGAAAAAGTATTAGCAATTTTATCTTTTTATATAGACTGTTTTATTTTTATCGGATACCATTACTTCAAAGTTTTTTTGCTTAAATCAAATTATAATTTTAGTCTAATCTGAAAATCTTCCGTTAGCCATTTCTATTGACGCTTTTTTTCTTCGCAAACTTTATTTTTTGTTATACGATTTATTTCACGTAATTTATACAGTTGAATTACTTATACATTTGACAAAAATTACGATTTGATATTCATTCATGATATCTATAGCGGCAAAATACAAATATAAAATTACAATTATAGCATTGTGTGCAAAGGAATTAATATTTAAAAAATTATTACACGCATCAATGATTTTATTTATTTTTAAGATACATATTTAATGAAATAATTCAATAATCTCTCCCTATTCAGTAACCCCTAATATTTTGAACTATTTTAATATAAGTTTTTATAAAATTTCATAAAAACATGTATATTTTTATTTTAATTTTTATTTAAGTCGAACAAACGATTCAAACAAGCAAAGATTGATTACCTGTCAATTCCGCAACTTATAAATAATATACATATAAATAATAAATTGCTTACTTCATGATTGCTTTGTAGCTCCTCCTTCTTAACCGCAAACATGATTTTTTTCGAAGAAGGGACAACCTTCATATAAGCACCCCGGACCTTGTACCTTGAGGTAGTTCAGAATTTCATACATGTGTTTACAATTCCCACCTATCCGCTAAAAGTCAAGGAGAGTTTTGGTTTTCCTCAGACCTATCGGAAAAGGCCCCAAAACACCGTAGGCATAATTTCAGAATTCTCCTCAGCCATCTTTTGCGGAGTTCCCTGATGAGGATACGTCCATTACCTTGCTCTACTTTGAGCTCAAGGCAGTTCAAGATTCGTGGGTACGCTAAGTCTACCTATTGTAAGGGATGGCTAATCCATATAGCCACTTGGGTTTAACGCACCCACGAACCCGAGCTAAAAAGTAAAGATAGAGCTTTGGGCGAAACTCCCATTAGAGATGGAATTCTGTAACGAATGTGTATCTAGGATGGTCCTGAAGTATAACTAGTTCCAGGGTCCTCTCAAGATAGCTTGGGATAGGCAAGGGAGAAAGTTTCAGTGAGTATAGGCTATATACACTGAAAGAGCAATTTTGCTGAAGAATCTAGCTAGAAATTTAGCTAGATACAGATCTGAAAAATAATTTTCTGAATCATCAAAACAATTAGATAGGACGATAAAATTAGTTGTTAAAATATCAAAACATGTTGCAGCATCACTCATAATGCTTAAGATTCCAGCAAAATTATTTTTAGATTCTTCAGCAAAATTGCTCTTTCAGTGCCTGTGAAATCGGCAATGCACATCGGAATCTCATATTATCTCAAGATATGAACCCCAAATTACCTATGAAGGTTTCCTCCTCCTTCGTAGAAAAAACATTCTTCTCCTCTCGAATATTTTTGTTGCACATGTACATTCACTCGCGAAAACACAGTTTTTTATCATTTATTACGATCGCATGTCAATAATCATCGAAATATGCACAGCATTACCAAAGTTAAAATTAATTAAAATCCGATTTGATCATTTTCAAAGGCAGTTACAGTGGCTTTAATTTGCGAAAATATGGAATTTTAAGTACATTATGTTATGATAAAAATATTAATAAAACACGATTGAAATACATATTACACCACTTTTCGTTCCTTGTTTTTATTTGTTCAATTTGCATATTTTGTTCCATGCTGTCAGTCCGAAAACAGTAATGAATAAATTACATTTAAGACAATTTAAGTCGAAAAATATAAAACGCGCGTAATGCGAGAGATATTAAAATCCAGTTTCGTTAAAGAAAACGCTTATTCGTAATGATTATCCGTAAAACAATTTATAATGTCTCGTTTGTTATCGATTCCGATTTTCAACGAATAAGTCGCATAAAGCATTTGCCAGATGGTTCTTGTTTGACTCCAAATTGTCTCCAAAGACGTATATTTTTTGTTGGAAAAACAATACATTTATAACTCTCCTAATTTATCGCTAAAGAATAAAAGTGTCGTTCGTCCTCTGATTAAATTTGCAATGACTATTTATAGAAGAAAGATTTTTTGAGTTAGATACCGTAAAGGAATGTGTCGATGTTGAAATAGTTCTAGAAAAACATCTTATTTGGAATCATGCCATTTTTTCCTTGAAAGATTCTTTAAAACATTATTCCAATTCAGAATTTTTTAAATATTTTTTCAAAAATAAAATTTTGAGATGTATCACTTTTTTTATCAAATAATCGAGTTGTCTCGATGTGAGTCAATACTCGATTGTGTCACTACTCACAAATGTTATTTGAACATTGCATATTATACTCGGCAATCTTGAATTACAATAACATAATAATTGTTTCTTGCCTATGCTGCATCTCAACAAATAATGCGAAGATATACAGAGCGGCGCGTGCTTTGAGTGCGTAAATCGAGTGTTATCGAGGCAGGGCGACGACCTGCAAACAACGACCCGCGCTGTACCTACGTACATTACATACATTACATTGTCGCAAAACAAATGCCGAGGCCGCGCAGCAACCGTTATGAAATATTTAATATTCATGTTTTATATTCTCAACGATTTAAATGTAATTTACCTGCTATTTTTAGATTAAAAGTATGACAGACTCAAGAGAGAGATTTGAACTACCGTTACTTATATCAATCTCTGTAGATATTTTTGTATATGTAATGTTTCGTATATGTAATTTTATATGTTTTTAACTTTTCAAATTAGTCATTAATAAATGATAGATATATCACGATCTTCTGTTGGAATTATACAGTTGGAAATATACTACATGTAAATCATATACTACTCCACTCTCAATCCAAAAGCAAATTATATTTTAATTAGCAAAAAAAGAATTAAAAGGTGATACGCGAGATACTTTGAATACCAAATTATTTAAAAAATAATATCGGTAAGAACGATAATTCGTATTCAGGAAAAATTTACTGAAATATTAAAAAATTTAATTAGATATACAGAGTGTAAAAATAATTTTGTTGAATTATCAAAATGACCGTGTAGGACTGGTTGCTAGAATATTAAAATGTTTTGTAACATTGTTCATCATGCTTGAGTTTCCTACATAATTATTTTTATGGTTTAACAAAATTATTTTCGGATCTGCATCTAGTTAAATCTTTAAATATTTTAGCAAAATCGTTTTTCCCGTGCATTGTTTCAATTATAAATAATTATTACGATAATTTGTTTCCGGAAGTAGTCTCCGCCCCGATATGCTTATGAAAAGTTAATTGTAATCGTTAATTGTAACATAAAATACAAATTAATAAACGTTTACAAATGATTACAAAGTATGATTGCACGGAAAGAACCATTTTGCTGCGAAGTATCTAAAAATTTAACTAAATACAGATCTGAATATAATTTTATCGGGCCATCAAAATAATTATACAGAAAACTCAAGCATGATGAACAAAAAATTGCAACAAATTCTAATAATCAGGTTAAGAGTGTGCTGCATAATTATTTTAACAATCCAACAAAATTATTTTCAGATGTGTATTTAAAATTTTAGAAACTCTTTGCTCTTTCCGCGTGCGTATTTCGAGAAATGATAGCGGAATATGAGACGCGGCTCGCGTCATCAGTACGTGTTACTTGAGTCGTGAGGAGTCAACGATAGACTAACGCACGGGCACAGTATTTGGTAACGTTTAACTGACTATTGTCAATAACAAGGTCGCTGTATCATCACACATACTACGTCAATTGACCCGGCGCGGGCTTCGCGACGCGGCGGGGAGATCGTTACCAGTGTATCTTCGCATTACCTTTCGAAACGCGCTCACGAACAGAGGCCTCGCTACAGATGCTACAATTACTGTAATTCGCGATTGCCAAGTGATCAATGAAACGTTTGTGATTCGAATCGTACGACAGCTATTTATCGGAGCAAGTATTTCGCGCGATTTATTCATTGAAAATCAAGGAGATAAGAGATGGAGATAATAAATTGTTTTATCAGGATATTTACAGACAATAATCGTTTCTGAAATGAGAATCGAATATTAATTTATTTGTTATCGCGGTTCGTATTTTTCGCCTTATATGTTATTCATCCGTTATTAATTTTCAAAGCACGAGATGATACATTGGTTCGAATAAATACAAGTAACAAAAGATCGTGTAATAACATTATATTATCGCATAGTGCATTAGTAATATTTCCAACATAACATAATGTATCCAAAACAATGTACCTACTGACACAAATTGGTGTCAATATAAATTGAATCATGTGTGGTGAACACGTTGAATATTATGGCTGTTTTCACCGATAGTCATGCAAGTGTTCGGATTTTAATTAGTTTTGACTTCGGGAGTGTTGTACAATCGTATTTTGATAATTTACGTTTTCGCGAGTGTAGTGTATATGTGCTACGAAAATATCTGAGAGGAAAAGAAGACCAAGGAAGCATCGGGCGATAGCGGAGCAATTATGAGGTAAATAATTTATTATTTATATATTATATATATATATTTCTCACTTTATATATTATTTTGTATTAACTAACCATCTATCTTGCTTATTTTTACATAATTTAAAATTACAAAAAATGTTTTATTTTACAAAATATTTTTTGAAGGACTGCCTTTTACACGAATTATAATTATCTCATTAAAGAATTCAATGTACGCAAAGTATTCAATGTATTCAATTGCTAGTTTTTCCTACATTAATTATGTAGTTTGCACATTGCTGTAATTGAAATTTTATGTTTTACAAATCGATGTAATTACAACGTACAGTTTACAACTCCGCTGCTGGGTATCGTTTAGTGAGTATCGAATTTGTCTTTTATTTTAATCAGAAATAATGGATTTGTGAATATTGCATTCTAATATAACATCTCATAAATCAATTGCCTCGAAATGGATGGGCTGCGATAGATTAATGTTTAACCCTGAAATATACATAACTGTTTATCGATCGTTATGCATACAAGAATGCACAAATATAAAATAAATACAAATAAAGCTTTATTGTTACCTATATTATTAAACATATTATTGATCATGATTTATCATTAAATAGTAAATGTGTCATTTACATTGATGTCATATGATGCAAAAAAGAATAATTATTTCTCGCAATACATAAATTATTTGCAAAATTATATATAAATTATATATAATTTATTTTAAAAAACTTAAAATAGTAAAATATTATTATATAATATCGTAATTTTTGCAAAAGATAAATTGCGTTCAAAAGACACAATTTTTTTTGTATTTATCAATTATATTTTTAAAAAACAATAGTTGAGAATGTTATGAAAGAAAATAATAATTTTATTATTACTCACATTTGATATTAAATTATTATGATTAAGAGACCAAATTTCTTACAATTATTACAGTTTATTACTGTATCAAGATGAAAAATAAGGAAAAAGAGAAAAATGTTTATTAAAATTATAAATAAAAATAAAGAGTCGAATATTTTTGGAATAGAAATTTCATTTAATTTTACTTCCTTCATAATGTTCATATTTCAGACGCACGATGAAAATTAGAAAAAGATATTTCTCGTGATAAATATTTATATGTAAATAAATAAATTGATATATCTATGAAGCAGTTGCTATATTTATAAAGCAGAGAAAAATTATTAAAATAGAATTAATAGTACTATTTTATTTTGTTTTCTATCCTTATTCCAAATATTTCACTAAAAATTATTATTTACATTTAATCTCCCAATATTTTCTTTTCTAAAATTAAATGTAATATAAATTGGTGGAAGAAAAAGTATTATACTTATTTCATTTACATATTTTTATTTCTTTTTAGGAAAACTCACTAATAATTGTTATTTATTCTTATAATCTTATTTTATTCTTTCGTATCCTATTTATTTGTACTCGTATTTATTAATGACTTATCTTTTTATTATGCGAAACAAATATATATATTAGCTGTGCGCTTTCAAATCAAGAGAAACACAAAAATTTTATGTATGATTAATTATATAGGATTTATTATAATCACTAGATCGTAATGTATTATTTACTTTAAATCCTGAATTGATCCATACTTCAGAGAAAAGTTACATTAAATAAATAGTTAGATATAAGCAGTTAATTTTATGTTATTTTCTATGATTTCTCTCTATATCGAAGTTCAATAATTGAAAACAGACAGTATAAACAATTACATAACATTTATAACACTATTACACAAAATTATAATGTTTTAAAAACTACAAATCTTAGTTATTAATTGATCTAACTATATCGTATTTATTTTTTAAAATATAGGAGAAATAGGAAAAACTTTTCAAATATGTAATAGGTTTGTACCTAATGCGTATAGCGTTAAATAATTAATTTGCGTTTAATAATCACAATTTTCTATTAAATCACATTAATAATCACAAACTCAATTACAGCTGATTGCTACACTGAAAAAAAAGATTGGCTGCTGCAGCAAATTAGATGGTAAAATATGGCATAGCATTTTTAATTGATTGCATCAATCAATTTTTGATTGTGTTAGCCTATCGAAATTCTACTGACATTGCGGATAGGCTAACGCAACCAAAAATTGAGTACTGCAACCAAAAATTGGCTGCTGCAGCCAATTAAAAATGCTATGCCATGTTTTACCATCTAATTTGCTGCAGCAGCCAATCTTTTTTTTTCAGTGTATCTTTTATAATAAAAAGAAAAACCGTGACTCCACATTTATGCTCACTTTCAGTAGAAAATTGGATTACGACGGAACTAGCGTGCGTTTGAGCGAACACACCATGAAATGGATTTCAAGTCTGCATTCCACCAGTCAGAACGCAATCAGAACGAATATTTAAAGATCGCGAACTTTTCAGCGCTACATTGAACACCGCGAACCAAGAAATCTGGGGCAAAGTCGAGTTGGAATCGGAATCGAGTATAGTTAACCCTTTCCCTGCGGCACGATGCGCCGAGCTCAACTGCATTGTTACAGAAGTGCGGCGATTTATTTTTCCGCAAATAACTCTCCTTTCACACAGTAATTTCTGTTCCAGATATTTGCTCGCAATGTGCTCGCAATGTGCGCGAAGCCACATTGTTACAAATTGAAATGAAATTTATATTATGAATTTACTACCTAAAAAGAAAGAAAGAAAAAAAGAAAAAGAGAGTGAGGGAGAGAGAGAAAAATTATACATGCGCTTACGATAAAACATTTCCAAAAGCGTAGATTTGCAACTTTATAGATAAAGTTAACGAACAATTCCGCGGAATGAGAAACACGTGCGGGCACGAAGGGCAAGATTAAAATTGCAAGTAGCCGGGAATTTCAATCAAAAATTTATCCACCTTACCACCGGCATTCCGTTATATAGCGGTAAGCGATGCGCTATTACGCGACTGACTCTGAACGAGAGGAACCGATAAAACCACTATTAATAATCTCATCCGCCCTCTCAATAAGATCTCGCGATTTCTCATACCGACGATCAAAGGAGAGAAGAACTTATCCCTTACTTGCCATAAGCAAAAATATCGATGCGCCCTGCGGAAATATCGATGTATTGTATATCACGGGCATATGTTCAAGATAGTTAGGAATATAAATGGTTACGAAACTGAACGCTAGAGAATATACACGTGCAAAAATTTCAAGTTACTTCAATGCTTTCAAAATTTGAGAGTGAAGATTGAAAATTCCATAGCCCGGCCGAAATAGAGATTTTGCTTTACTTTAAGTAATAACTCAAAATGCCAGCTAGCACAAAAATATTTATGTAACAGCTTTTATTTTCAAGAAGTACGGAAAATATTAGTTGACGACGAAAAGACAAACTTCGTAGCGGAAAACTTTTCGCGTGACATTTAAGACATTTAAGTTACCGCGTTGATCAGCGTCTTCCTAACTAGGACCGGCGGAAGTTACGATGAAGGAGAGTGTCAGGGATCGTTAGGGAAATTACCTAATTCATTGTGAACATCCCCAAAGGTACACGAAGCTCGATGTACTCGAATTAATTGGCTATATAGCGCAAGAGTCAATAAATCCGCGCGGTTCAAAATGAACGAAAATGCCAGATTTGTAAACCCGATCTAATAAATAATATTCGCGTTTTAAAATGTCTTTTATCTCATAATTTTCATCTCGCGAAATTTATCTTGAGAATCAAGAGAGAACGTACTTGTTAAAATTTACGGTTTCTTTTTTTGTTAAATTGAACATCAGCTCTTTATTGTTCTCCAACGAAATAGAAGAAGGATTTTCGAGTAAACCACTATTTCACATAACTGAATCCTTGACATTTCACTTATTGGATTAGGAACCTTAGTCGAAAATATCAAGTGTCCAAGGTTTGCAGAATCTAGTGACGCGAATATATGCGATGACGCAGCATTCAAGGCGAATCTATCTGACGCTAAACGATTTTTCTTCCTTCGCGGAGCGACTTTGTAACATTCGAAAGGAAAAGCGCGGCGAAAGTGAGCCTATTATCTTACGCGACTTTTGCGATTGCGATCGATTTGTACGAGACGGAACTATAAATAAAGCCGAAATCAGATTGAATCCCATTTCGGGGTCGTATCATATTGGCCGCCTTCCAATAGCAGTAACGCACATAGGATCCAGCCCGACGGGATAAATCCAATCCATTTAGCGTGACCCAGAATTCTCCACTCACATCCATCCGCGTATCCATATACCGTCTTTTTTGCATGTATAAGAATGACGTACGCAAGTAAAACAAATTACTGACGCGAGTGCGAATTAACAATTTGAAGATATATCTAAACTCATAGAATAAAATTTATTAATGAGATATTCTTTCGCACAATGTTAAAAATACTAATTTAAATTAATTATTACTGAAACGTTATATATTATCCCTTCAGAAGTATTATTAAAATATCATCCCCTTCGAATTATAACCGAATTAAACTAATAAATGAAATTAATTAATTTAATTAACTAAATGAGTAATTTTTGAAATATTATAATTTTTACCTTCATCATTTATAAATTATTTTAGCATTCTCTCAATTTTTCATTCTCTTTTATTTAAATATTATATTAATATAAGTATCGAAAAGTAATGTACGAAAATACGTAACGAAAGCTATGTTTATCGATACGAGCGGAAAGGAAAGAAAATCGCGCGCGCGTACAACATTATCTCTAAATAATAAGTGTTCAGGGAGAAGACAAAGGCGGCGCATAATAAAACGAGAGCTTGAACGGCGACTACTTTAAAGTTTAAAGGCGGGATACACAGGAGCTTTCAAGAGTCATTTTCAGCGCATAATTCGACGCTTTTATTCGATAAAATCTCAGACGGTGGCCCACCCTCTATCGCATCGGGTGTTTTCATGATGCCACGAAACTTTTTTCACAGACGGATTGATATCGTGAATGATTAAAATATTCCGAATAATTGACTTTGTATTCATGCTTTAAGTATCAAGCAAATGAGAGAAGTGCTTTATCAGACGGAGTGCATTATAATGATAGAGTGCTCATTGTTGCGATAATTGATTCCATTCACGTTCTAGAGACTATTTATCGGACGCTTCACAAAAGAGAGAGAAAGACAGAGGGAGAAATAGCATGCGCGTAACAATCCGATCCAATAGCATGCAAAAGCAACATAAAATGTCGATGCTATTAGCGAGATAACGAAACTGCGCCAAATCCTTAAGCCAGTTATTCTTACAGTATTGAATCACAGAGCGCCGCTAGCGGATTCATTATATGTCATAATACGATTAAAACATTGTTTCGTTAAAGCAAGCATTAATCAAAGAGAGATTACAATAACGAGCGAGATAAACGCAACAGTTTTAATTGCTCGTAGATCGTACTAAGTAACATTACGCGCGAACTTTTCCCAGTAAACTCATTTAAAAACGAATTAACCTGGAATGTTCATGTACGTTTACGTCTACTCGACGGCACGTTAACACGAGCAAGTCTAATCAGAATGGCATTACACCATAAAATTCCACTTTGCAAATGTACAGGTCGTAATGAATGTACTTCTGAAATTTTCGCGCTTGTATGAGTGTGACAAAGATCGGATATTGTCGCGTGAATTTCACCGGTAAATTAAGATAATTAATTAAATTAGAATATTAATGATTCAAGAAAAAAAAATAATTTGATTAAAGATATTTTATATTTGCATAAAAATAAAGGCGACGATCTGATGGGTCAACACTCTCTTCCGCGATCTATTTCGAGATAACGATCGATTGACAAATATCTGAATGAGTGAAATACTCCATCCCGGCTGTGACTGACTTAGCATAATAATGAAATAGCGGGGAAAGGTGCTGGCACCGACGTTGAATTAATTCGTCCACAACGGAACCGCGACGGTAGGCAGACCGACTGTTAGCACAGGTCCTGAAATAATAATTCTCGTTGGCTGTTTGCTAACGAGGTTACCGTGGCCGAGATTATTCCACGAGAAGACGCTCTGGCGACACGGCTGGGCCTGAGAGGCATGGCCGAAGAGAGACAATAGGATGGATGGCACGATGATGAAAGGAAGCGTAGGATCAAGTAGGATGCGAAGTGTTCACAGGGTAACTGCTGGATAGGTGTTAGAACGCAAATGAAATTGCGGGATGAAAGAGCGGGGATAATAATAAGTGCAGCATATGCAAAGTGAAAACTTCAGGATAGCTCGAAAAATCTAAAGCAAAAGTCTCTTCGCGAGGAATCGGAATAACTTATAATTTAACGTCTTCCTATACAAATAACAATATAAATCTCATCCGCAATATCTCACTAAATCTCTAATTACATCTCCCTCTTGTTACGCTAATCTACAAACAGAATAGGCGTGCTTGGAATTGCAAAACACATACCGATTCTATATATATGTTTCTCTCTCTCTCTTTCTTTCTCTTCTCTAGCAAGATAATTATTACGAAGGGGCACGGATGTAATATGAATCCTGTTATATGTACTAACGCAGTAGTGAGTTAACCCGCAATTCGTAGTCACGCATTAGGTAATGTTACGTACGTATATCCCGACGGTAAATTATTTCACCGAGCCGTTTTCCTTCGTGACGGTGCGAGTGAATGGTACAGATTTATCCGGGTCTGACTGACTTCTAGCCGACGCTGGCTATACGCCGCGCCGCCAGTAGTGTGACCAAGGCTCGAGTCCGACAGAGAGACGACCCCGGACGAGGTTTCTGCCTTATATCGTAACACCAGGACGGAGGTAATAAAGAGTGTCATCGTTTAGCAAAGCCGCTGGAAAGGTCGGCGATAAAGCCACGCTGACTCCGTAAACGTAACTCAAGGCAGACGGGCGTTAAACCGCGGATAGAAGTGGCGTGGCGATAAAAGCACCCTGGTATATCCTGCTGTATGCAGGATTATTCCGGGCTACAATGTGGCGGACGTTATAGCAGGTGCTATGTCAAACGCAATGACGGACGATTCGTGCGTGTAGTTCTTCGTGATTTTTGACGTTGCGGTTTCCGATCCGCGCGAGTGAGTATTGATTTTTCAGAATAATACCACCGAAAATGGAAAGCTTCCGGTTTTGTCTCCCAAAAATCACTTTTACGAGATTTCTTGACGTAAAGTATCGCTCGATATGTTGTCATAAATAAGTTGAACGCGAGTGGCAGATGTAATATTTCGTTGAAATGTTGAAACTCATCTTTCACTTAAAAATGAATTTTTATTTCCACAGAATCTTTAAATTTATGATCGCGTGAATCCGTTTATTTAGATTTTTTACATTAGGCTAGAAGTAATGAAGAGTGTTATTTATAGTATAAATCATTTAACAAAGCTTTTGAAAAGATCGACAATAAAAAACGGTTTTGCTGAACAATCTAAAAATTTAGATGACGCTGACTCCACTTGTACACGGAAAGGAGGTTTTGCTGAAGTATCTAAAAATTTAACTAGACACAGATCCAAAAATAATTTTGTTGAACCTAAAATTTATGTAGAACACTTGAACGTTGGTGATACTGCAAAAAGTTTAACATTTTAGCAACTAGTTTAAGTGTTCTACACACTGAAAGAAATGTTTTGTGAAAATAATCATAATTTGATTGATACATAAATTATAAAAACTTTTTTATTTTTTAATTAAAAAATTGTGTTGTTTCAATCAAAATTTGATTATTAATAATAAAATTTAGATTGGGACGACACAATTTTTTAATCCAAAAATAAGAAAGTTCTTTGTAGTTTACATATCAACCAAATTATGGTTATTCATATAAAACATTTCTTTCGGTGCATAATTATTTTAATGATCCAAATAAAATTATTCTCAGATCTGTACTGCCTAGCTAAATTTTTAGATATATTAACAAAATAATTCTTTCCATGTAGACATATTAAATTAAAGACGTATTTATTAAATTCGCATGCTTACAATTAGCAAAGAAATTAAGACAAGTGAAGAAAAATAGAATAAGTGTATTGAAATATCACAGATGAATAAAGATCGGATTGAACTTCCTTTCAAGCGAAGTGCGTATGTCACGAGCGAATAATCAAAGACGTGTTAAATTACGTTTTATAAATTGACTCAATTCGCATGACCGCACGCGCGACAGTAGAATTTCTCTCTCTCGATTTTACGAGGAATGATAAGTTCAGATTACTACGCAAAAAGAATTTATTGCGCTTCACTCGCGCTACCATTTTTGACACCTCGTTAATCTCGACGAGAGGCAATCAGAAAATAGAGCTAATATCCCGTTGACTCTTTTTACGCTTAAACGGTTGTGTCAACAGTTATTCTATCGATTGCGAAATTTCTTGCAGAAAATTGCAAAGAAAATACATTAGAAATTGATGATAACCGTCACTTTATCCCCAAAAATAAAACAGATAATTTAAAAACACATAATTCTTTTAAGGTGATCATTAGAATCTATTAAATTGCTTATCTTAATTTAATTTGTGTACTACATTCTCCAATTTTAGCTTAAGAAACTTAAGACTATGTTTCGAGACCATCAATTAATCGATATTTACGTTTGCTTGAACCAAAAATTGTAAGATTCGCGCAAAAATATTATTGGGCACCAAGATTCGCTTTGACCGATTATGGCCTTTTTTGCTTATTTGTGTTGAATAAATAATTCTTGCAGATAATCCGTGTATCTTGACAATCATATTTCTTCGGGAATAATCTAACATTCGTAACTATTTGTACGAACTTCTGTTATGAAAAGCGTATTATTAACGTATTAAGCTATTGTATGCATGCAGATACTCTAATGCGCACTTATATACTTATTTATGTTTAGAGCTAAATCATCCAAATTATTATAACAGGTTAGACATACATATCTGTTACAGACAAAGTTTAAACTTGTCGCTGTTACGCGAGAAATATAAACCGATAAGAATTTTAGATATTTAAGTCTACGATGATTGATGTCAAACTGGTTTAGAATCATCGACAAGCCAGCTATTTTTTCGATTTTAATAATCGAATAAAATGTAATAAAATGCGTTATTTCGAGATGTATATGCGAAATGCAGATATACAGGCTATATACAGATATCTAGTTTGACATGGAGATAGATAATTGAGAGAGCAAATAGACATGTAGATAACCAATGCACGTAGATAGTTAGCGATGTAAATAACGGGATGCGTACATTATGAGATAGGAAACGTCGGTGATTAAGTGCACTGAGCATCATAGATGTCAATATTTAAACGTATATATAGATGATACATGATTACAGACTTACAATTAAATTAAGATTTAAATTACATCGTGATTGCGAGTAAATAATGTGACTAAAAGGTACAAATATACTTCAAAAATGGTTCGTCACGGTAAAGAAACAGCAGCGTTATATTCGCGAGTACAAGCTTACGACAATGTTCCCCGCTAAGAAACGACGTAACGTATATTTCTTAGCCTTCACTTACGTTTCTGCGACCCGTAAAGACCACTTATCCTTTACGATAACGGCGAACATAGTCGTTCATGTCGATTACTATTTCCATCCATCGCGCTTTAGCTTCCGATATTTTTAAACGATTCTTAGACGATTGATATTGGCTATCGGTATATCGATAATAATAATAATTCTTACAGATAAGTACAAAATTATTCTCCGTTAAAAAATATGTTCATGACTCTCACACCATTAAATTCATAATGTTAATTTATACCCAATTTCAGTTATTTTTAATAATTTTTATAGATCGCCACTATTATTCGATATCGTTAATTTAACTAAAACAATGGAATTAAATAATTTAACTCAAGAAAATGTATTAAATTTGATTCAAGTTTATTATTTACTAAGTGTACGCGTTAATATGGATATTATTTGTTGAAACTAACCACAGAAATGGATCGATTTATAGTTTGACACACATGAAAGTTAAAAATAACAAACCCCATTGCTTTAATATCTAACAGTGCACACCACTTAAATGTCATCAGTGTATCCTTGATAATAAAAGATATTCATCACGTCGTGCGATAAAAATGTACGCGCCTATCTTTTCAAAAATATAGGGATTAAAATTTATGACCAATCACAAATTTGAAAGGCGATAAAAATATTGGCACTGCACTCTAGTCGACAGCAACTTGGCAGTACTTTTATACTTTCATCACTCTATCGATATTTTGTTCGAAATGCGATCATAAATTCAAAAACAGAATGTTGTTACCCAACAACGAAAAAACGACAGTTTTTAGACATAATTTTGTAATGTTATTATTGTTATTATTATATTTAGTACTTAACTTGTTCTCAATTTTTATATTATGTTAAATTTATGTTTTGTAATTCTCTATATTCTGTAGTTGTAATTCTCTATTCTAAGTTCGATCTATTTCCATACCATTTTGTTCCGCTTTTACGCTTTTATAACTATATCATTGTAACTCATTACTCTCTCTTTCTGATAGACGTTAGAGTAGCAGACTTTGCTGGTGCTTCATCATTTTGTGTACTTAACTATTTTCTCGCTTAACTCTGTAGTCGCTGTTTTCATTTTGTAATTGATGCACAAATAAATTGAATTAAATTAAAAATTTTTTCCAGTACAGTTTGCGGCATAGGCGACAAATTCAGTATTGAAAATTAAAAAGTTTAGAAAACGAAAAAACTCATTCTTAAGTGCAAGATTAATCAAAATAGGTTTTAACTCTGAACTGCAATTATGAATTACACCTACATTCTAAAGCTCTCTCTTTGAAATTCTAAGCCTTTTTAAAATACAGAATGCCAGTAAATCTCCGTTTTACAGCGATTGATAGGGGAAGGTTCAAAGTTTTTTCACAATTTAAAACCAATTGTAAAACCGTCGAAAATGTTCACTTTGATTTAAACGATCCGTTACTGTAGTCGAAGGTTAATAGTGAGTTTTCTATTATAATAAACATTTCAGTTTTAAAGAATTCATTCTAATAAGAAATCCGTATATATATATATTTGTATAATAATTTTTTTATTATATTAACGTAATTTAACCGCTTCTTCTTTGTTGTACACACTAATTTACGAACGAATCACCGTGCTTTGATCTCTGAGAATTCGGTCATGGAAATTCAAAGACCGCGATCGCCGTGGCGCATCGTAAAAGGAAAAATACGAGCAACCTTTCATCTCACGAACATCGATCAGACAGCGCTAATTAAGGTAACCCTTGAAAAAAACGCCCAGTGCTTGAATGCCAGCGGCTAGAACAGTACAAAAAACGCAACTCTCGACGCGGGATCGTTCCGACGAATTAAAAATAAAACAGAAGGAACAAAGACATGCTCTCCTCGCGGATAGTTCATCATGTGAAAAATAGAATAAACGCCCCCGCATTTCGGGCGTCGGCTCGAGGTAAAATAGAATCCTGTAAATCAGAAATTTTTATTCGTTGAAATTTCATTCAATTTGCAATTCAATTTCTACATGTCTCTGCTGATGATTCGCTTTTTTTCAAGCTTCATTCGTTCGAAATCCGTATTTTTCAACGGTAAAAATTCAAATATCCAATAATCCAACTAAAGCTTTCAAGTATCACGAGAGTTTAACAAATCAAGAATTTATATGCGCTTTCAGATAAATATTGAAATTAAATTATCGATGAACATTCTTTAATGAATAATTCCAATTTCTATGGAGATATTTTTCCGATATGTTCACAATCTAACAAGTTGTTCAACATGAGTTTCGAATAATAGTAGGTGTCGATGGCCTAATTACATTCAAAATTTGAATACGCTCGTAAATTAGAGCTTTATTGGTCAAAGGTCAAGAGATGCAACGGGCACGTCAGGAAATGCGCTTGGACCTCTCAACGGGATAATAGATGCAAATATAATCTGGCGGGCTTTCACGGTGCATTTAATGTTTCACGAGCGTACAAAATGGATAGTGTATGCCGGTGTAGTTGCATCAGCGTTGCTGCAAAGTTCCAGACGCCGCATGTAGTATCGAAAATCGAAAGTGAAGTATGCGGATATCCAAAGTGTTGTAAACTTTTTCATAAATTTGCTGTATTAGTTACATAATTTACATATACAAAATCACTTTTCAACACTTAACCTTTCCAATTATTAATATTAATGATTATATAAATAAATAAATATATATATATAATCAAAATACGCACGTCTTAAACGGTTAAGTTACTATCTCATTAACCCGAGAGTAATCATCTGATTTTTTACATAAACAGTTATCGCGGGTATTTTTACATCCTAATTACTATAAAATCATTAACAGCGTATTATATATAATATTATTGATTGTTTTCTGATTTATTAGTATTTGAGAGCATTATGGATATGGATTTAATCACAATTTCCTGAAAAAAGTAAATAAATAAAACCAAAAAGATCTTAAACGGAAGTATCTCGTTAAGTAGTTTTATTATGACAGTATTTCCAAAAATAAAGATTTTAATTAATATAACACCTTTTTATTGCAGATTTAATTTCGATGAAATTGCATATTTAAAAGTAAAGAATAATCATTAAAAAAGAAAGGAAATATATTGAACAATATTCATATGAAACAATATTCCAGAATTTATATTTTTTTTGTTGCTGAGATATAAAAACACCCCAGGTGACTATTCCGAGTTAATTGTTATTGTGAAGAAGATCGATTTTTCCGCACATTGCATTAATAGCGCACGTTCTTCATTCGAATTATATGTTTCGAAGTTTAAAAAAAACATTTTCTTTTAATTTAAACTGTAGCTCGCTACGACGAATAATATCTCTCGAAACATGATAGACACGCGTATAAAATAATTTTATTTCTTATATTTCCCTCGTCGTTGGTTTCTACCGCGACTTTTCGTGTTGCATGCGTTCTTTTCTGTGAATATCGGATATACGCGAGTATATAAATATAATCCATTGCATGCTGAGATTAAATTCCCTGAAAACGCAACGGTTTGAATAACAGTCAAGGTAAAATATGTTTGCAAGGCGGATGTAAAATTAGCATGCTGTTATAAACATTTCTACATATTAATTAAAGTAAAAAAAATAATGTAGAATCAATAATGTAAATCGCTTAGTTATTTAAAAAATGTTAAATACATGTATTAATTGGAACTCTTACTTTCCATAAATCCATTGTCTTGATTTCGAATGCGACGATAAAACAAACATTTGTATTGCAACGTCATATCGGCGATTATCGATTCCGATCGATTATATTTGTCCGCGGTAGTAAACGATACAGAAAGAAAACTTCGGCATTCGGTTACTGTACGATATTGCAGTGGCGAACAATAAACCGCGCCATGTATTATTTGATAGAGGCTGCGACTATGAATCTTTCATAATATCGTCGAGAACGAACGGAGAGAGTAACAGGACACGGTAGCAGGGGATAAAAAGAAGTTTCAGAATGCACCTTAACAAACATATATTTACATATTGATTTATTCATTTAAAATGACTTTCCCGACATTCTGCGCTAGCAACTGAAGATGTGGAATTCAAAGATTCTAAAACTTTGGAAACTTGCAGCAATAATATGCTAAATTACAGAACGAACGTTCGCGTAACATTCTTATATCTTTTCCCTATTTGATTATACTTGCGATAATATTTTCTATCTTCTTCGGAAAATTATGTAATAGTTTTGAAACAGTTAAAAGATGTAATAATTACACGAAACATATATCACACACATTTTTCTTTATCTCAATGAATCTTTTAATTTACTCAATAAAAATATTTGAATTTTTTAAATTAACAAAGTAGAAAAATAAGTAATTAATTATTAAGATTCAAAGTAAATGCAAATAAGAAATTTAAATCGCGATAATATAAAGATATAGCGGGAGCTATAAAATTTCGCGGCTATCGAAAAATACTAAATAAAAGCAATTTGGGGAGAAAAGTAGATTAAAAAATTTACCAGACCATTAGAGAACCGTACGACCTAGAGGAGATAATTCGCGGGAAACGTTACAACCAATTCACGAGCCGAACGAGAATTACATAAATATAAGATACCCAATGCTAGCGTGCAGTAGAGATAGTACAGTATTGGTCAGACGTGGCGTCGTCTATTCGAGAACGGAGTAGAGAGAGGATTTCAATGTGGAAGCTCGGTGAAACGAGGGTCGACGTGCCACTGAAAGTCAGAGCCGAGGATTAGTACGTACACGAGCGAAGCCCACATGGTCGGGAGATAATGGATTATCAGACGGTGAAATTAGTAAGTGGCTTTGTCGTAATTGCGCTAAAGCGTCGCGGCGCATCCGCGTTCGTGTGTCAGCGACCGATCTCTTCTAATATCCGCAAGAACTCATCGGGAACGGAACGATCCCGCAATATAGTGCATTCCAGGACCCGCGAGGATGAAAAATCGTTCTTTTCCTGCCTGAAGAGACATTACGATAACAAGGGGAAACATCACGACGAGCGTTGCACTCGCAATGCGTATACTGTTAACATGTGTTTGTACTAACCCACCGCATAGTTATGATTATACTGCGCTGCTAGAAACTACACGATGTCGAGGCGCACGAAGTAATTCCGAATTCGTGTATACGCGCGCTCTTAATTGAGCAAATATAACACCGCGATGTTTAACGAAGGGATACGACAACACGAAGGATACGTTGCGGATCCACCTACTGGAATTTCGTCCTTGTGTGTTCTGCGTAAAATACGGCTGTCGATTTCACGGCGCTTCAATCTCTGAAACTCGCGAATTCACGATGTTGTCGAATTTTCGAAAATTCGTGATACTTATTTTTTTACATTTTTTTTTCCTTCCTTCGGTAGGATAAAATTCTTCCTTTTGCGAATAACGTACTTGTCGAGAACGCGAGATGTTCCTTCAGGGTGATGATATTGAGAATCTTTAATGCGGCTTCGAGTGCAGTGGATGACGAGAACGACGGCAGTCGTTCCACCATAATCCGGCATGCTATCGGAAAATCCAGTACTAACCTCCGACAAGCTTATCTACCTCGTTAGCACGCGGGATTCCTGGAATAATTTTTCTTCCTTCGAAAGGAAGAAGATCCGGCGATGCAAATTCGTTATCCGCGCGATACCCGAGGCAATTAAAGTAAAAGCGATTCAAGTTAATGATGCTAACCCGATTATGTCGGCACGAAGTTAGCACTCACGGTGGCAGTACACTATTCGTGCCGACTTCTTAACACCGCGACCATCAGTTTTAATTTCCTCAAGGCAAAAGCTGTTAATTGAATTCGCAAGTTTTTTCGCAATCGGTTTTTCGGATGCTCAAACAGTTGTAAGTGCTCGTTCACACGAGTTTTCTCGTCTCTCATCACTCGTAGATTATCTGCTTTTGTTGAATTTGGCTATCGATATTTTCTAGAACAGGGAGTTCAGAAACTTTTAGAAAGTCTAAATTGTTATATTGTTATCGAAATACTTTTTACACTGTAAACAATTATGTAAAATTATAATATATGTAAAAATTACACAATTTATAATGAAAGTATATAAAATTGTGCGTTATTACAAAAATTAGTATTTTTTAATTGTGTTAAATATATCTTTATGTTAGATAGAAAATTACACAATAGCAGTAGTATATTTTATAGTTTCTATGTAAACATACAAAGTTTTGTAATATTATTTATTTACATAATGGTAACATATCACTTATTACATTTGTATTTTTATATGTTCATACATACCAATAACTTAAGAAAAATTGTATGTAATTTGTTGACCAATTAATATCTAATTAAATATTTCTATAAACGTAACTTCGATTGTAAATTTACTTTGCAAATTATTTAATTAATATAAGGAATCATTTTATTTATGTTGTAAATTCGTGTGTATAAATATATATTTTTAATACTGAATCCCAAAACTACCACTATAATTATTGTAATTTTACATGTAATGTTTTTACAGCGTAGAAAAACGCGTATTAATTAAAATATAGTTCATTATAATTGCTATAAAATGAGTGACGGTAATAAAACAATGGATAAGAAACTGCGACATCGTCGACAATAACTTCCCTTTTAGAAATTATATCAAGTATCTACTTATACCGGCAGCAAAGCCAAGAAACAAACATTTGGAATATGGTGGATAAATCTGTAGTATCCTCGAGGATACATAATGCAACATAAAGTTGCGCTCGCTGTACCGCATTGTTTTCCTTGCTTTCACGTTCTCTTCTATGCCTGTGTTTTTTCTATTGTACACATCCAGTGACCTTTTTCTCGCTTTCCGCCTCTTCTTTTACGTCAAGAAGTGTTTCGTAAAAAAAAGAAAATCAGTTGTAATCGATCGTCGTCTAGATTCGATCTCATTTCAAAGAGAGTTTGCGATAATGGGGTATCGCCCCACCGGATAGCTTACCATCGATGTGGGCTATACTTTACCGAACATTATCATTAAGATAAAAATGCCAGCGATAAAAAGGAGATGGGACGTCGAGGAGTCCGCCAGACGATAACCTCTCGCGTTTAGTTAGTGAACCTGAAGGTTACAAAGACGAGTAGGAAGCAAAATCAATAGTGCAGCTAATAATAAGCGCCGAATCCCCTAAAGTGATGACGTTACATCCAATTTGTACCCCATTCTCCTAGCGAGACTTCGGCTAGAGGCTTCGGCTTTGTGGATTTTAAAGGTGATCACCCGGAAAAGAGTTCAGGAGAAACGAGCTGCCTCTATTTTTTAATCCTATATTTTAGCTTTATCTCTCGGTTTCTCCTGAATAAAAATTTATAAGCAATCGATTACGAGAATTCATATTATAACATCCCAGGTAGCAAAACTATCGTCATTTTGACATCAAAATAACGAGAAATAACATCAGCTTATTGCCTGGAATCGAAAAAACAGTTCGCCAAAGTATTTAAAAATTTAACTGGATACACAGATCTAAAAATAATTTTGCTGGACCATCAAGTTAATTACATAGAACGCTTAAATTTTGATAACAATACTGCAAAAAGTTTTAACATTTTTGCAATCAGTTTGAGAGTTTTACACAATTATTTTGATTGATTCCAATAAAATTATTTTCAAATCTGTATCTGGCTAAATTTTTAGATATTTCAGTAAAACCGTTCCTTCCATGAATGAATGCGTAATACGTTATCCTTTCTATTGTGTGGTCTTTAATCGAGTACTGACGAGCGATCTTGCCAATATATACGCTTAACAGCTTTCGCGCTTAACTGACGCTCTAAACAAATGACTGTATAACCGCAAGCGAGCGATAGTTTTCACTGTTCGCATAGTTCCGACCTCGCATACCGGTGGCGGACCGAAAATTTACGCTTCCCGAAATCCTTCAGAATTTCATGATCGCCCGTACATCTATCTAAAGGCGCGTGCGCCGGCACAAAAGTTTCACCGTTCTCCTTTGACAACTTTTCACCGTGCACAAGATACGCTGGGAGGGAAACTAGAGATCGCAAGTCCTTCAAAGAATGGGAAACTGTAGAAGTGATGAGATTCGCGTTCGAAACTGAGAAGCAACTGTGAAAACTGATGCTCCTCCCGGGACTTGTGACGCGCAATTTGCATCAATAAAACCCGCATTTACGATTTCTAAGGTTATTTTTGCGCTGGAGTACTTAAGGATGTATCAACTGTACAGTCCCTGCAAACCGTTTATTATTATCTTTTATTGTAACATTTCAACTTAAAAAATAATGAGAAAAATTTCAATCATTTTGTACAAATATTTATAATCAATTAAGATAATTTATACAAAGTTTTGTGGGAATCAATTTATTGATTAGTTGTTCTGTAAATAAATAAAATTTACTATTAAACTTTATTTATTAGAACAATTAATCAGTAAATCGCCTTAAAATTTTACATAAATTATTTTGATTATTAAGTATTTACACAAAAAATTGAAATTTTTATCATATATTATCTTGTTTTATGTTGAAATATTAAAACAATAAAAATAATAATAAAATAATAAAGTAAATAAACTATAAAAATGCGTTGTTAAATTATTATATGATTTTATTCAAACAAACTGTTTTATATATATGTATATATAGTTTTAGTATTTTTATATGAAAAGTGTATTAGTTAATTAGTACATTTCCAATTTCAAAATTTTTTGCAAGGTACAGCTGATACATCCTTAATTCTTGCGGTCTTTAAAATCTTTAAGCTTCGAATCAAATTTTTGCATCAAATTATTTACACCGTGTATTTCTTACAATGTAAACTTCACGTTTTATAAGATAGGTACACTCTTTTTCTCGAATACGTCTTGGTAAGCGAAACATCCTTTCAAGTCTCGTAAAGAAGTTTATCGTCGCGTAGAAAAATAGAAATAGACGCCGGGCGATACTGAGAGCTTCTGGTTAAAAGTTTTCCAACCGAGACGAAACTTACGATCACTGTGTAGATTTAAAAAATTTTGAATCAAGTGGAAGAGATCGTGACTCTCAGAAGATGAAACGGAACTAAATTAGTAAGCTGGACTGCTGAAAGTTAGACATGATTAACGAGACGTCACAGCAATTCAATATTTAGATTTATTTCGCGATTGCGAAATTTAAAACATCAAGGTTATTTTATTCCATAAGACAGACTAATTGTTCATATAAAATTGAACTAGAAATTCACGCCCTCTCATAGCGCTTGCAACAACGTGCTAACTTTTCGCCCCGGCAATTCCTTAACCAATATTAAACCCCTTAATAAATCAAGTTATAAATTTCAATCAGGAATCTCTCAGAAACTTTCGTTTCTCCTTTCCCTGGAAGCTTCTTTCATCAGTCAAAGAATTTAACGTCGATTAACTACGCTACTAGTAATTAGCGTCAATATATCGACAGAGATGAATCCCGGGAGCGCAAGGAAAATCTCAACAGGAACTTTGACAGAGACCGAGCGGAAACTTCGGACTTTTTGATCTTGGTTTAGATCTTAAAAATTGCAGGAAACTCTGCAGGGGGGAAATATCCCTAGAGGACTTACGATTTCTTTCCTAGCTCGACCTTCTGCAAGAAGGAAAAAGTAACGAACAGACAGAACGAATGGACACATAGAAAAATAGTTTACTACATCGCATCGCTAGTATATAAGGATGTAGTGTAGAATCAGAAAGAAGTATAAATCTTATAACAATAAATCAGTAAAACAATAAAATAACATTACGTGTTTTTTAACGAAGCTATTCTTTTTCTGAAATAATTACTATTAATTGATTGATCGTATTTTACATAACAAATTATGACTTTTTATAAATATCTTTTTATAATTAAATATAATACTTTTAAGAAAGTATCTCTTTGCACATCATATTAATATATGCATTTTAATATGTAAAGTACTTGTTTTACAATAAAATAAATATCAATGCAAAAATTACAATTTTTATGACGCGTTCAGACCGATATTTTTTTACATTTGTCGAATATAAAATTTTCTTAGAATATTGTTTTTTAGGTACAGATCGACTTGTCAAATATCTTATCATCTTTACTAATAACATTTAAGAAAAATATCTTTATGCAAAGATCTTTATAAATTATTTTATATGATTCAATGAGCAGAGAAATCTTTCCCTTTCTCTATACGACTCGCAACGCAGAGCCGACGAAAGCGTCGGCCCTTTAAATCAAAAGTTCTTCATCGACATTCCGATCGAGTGGACACGAAAGCGCGGAAAGAGCTGCTCGATTATTCTCATTTCGTTCCGCCGCCATCACTTTAATGGCGTTGTTTCGTATCGGACGTAGGCCTTTGTGCGGAATATCGAATAGCAGCGCTTTGAATCCCTTCGGACTAAAAAGTTTTTCATCGACATAAAGTTTCGAGATATCGACGATAATTTTTCAGCGTCATCGATAGAATATACTTATCCAAAACGATAAAACGATTTTAACAAATGAAAATTATGATTTTATTCACAGTATTATACCTTCGTGAAGTTAACACTCCATTTTTAGAATTTTACATGTACAGTAATTGAAATAAAATTCTAATTCTTCCGCAAAGTTCTGAAATGTCTGATATGATTCAAAAAGAGTTTTATCTACCAAATATAAAAAGGTTAATGTTTATAGATACTAGTTTTATAATTCTATTTTTCTACAAAAATAATAAGTTTTTTCATTTTAATTAAAATTAATTTATGCCGTAAAAATGTTTTAATAAAATTCTCGAAGCATCGTTCAAAAAATTCAAGAAAGTACCACACAAATTTCTGAAAAGGATTTGTATAACCAACAGAAAATGTTCATCTATTGAAAAATCGTCAGAACATTCGTATATTTCTATCACGTAATTAATTTGTCAAAATTCTTTTTAAAATATAATAAACTTCACATAGAATTCATTGTGTAAAGCCTCTCAATGATATTAAAATTCTGAAAATGAGATATTGATTTCACAAAAGCCGGTATTATGATGTAGTACCAATTTGATTTATAAATATGATTCCCTATTCTCTCATCATCGCCTTCCTTTTTGAATTGCAATAGAAAAAAGCTTATAAAAGTATACGAATTTTGTTCTCCATTGTACATTTGTTAAAACTCATTTCTATAAATATTAAGAAGAGAAATTGCCTTTATTGAATACACACAAAAAATGTCGCGGCTATTATGTAACGTGATTTCCGCAGAAACAGCTACTCTTGTATCGGACACGTTGCGAAAATTGCTCAAAAGCCGGTGTTTTGTGGTTTGAAAAGTTATCCATCACCATGCACTAAAAACTATAAATTCCGTTTCAATAGTCGGCCATTGAAACTGTAGGGCATTCGAGCGATGTCGCCCGTAGCGTCGCGTTTGCATGCTCAACGTCGATTCTAGTCGGCCAAAAACATTGCCTCTGTCTATTTGAAATATTTTAATCGGACGGTGGCGAAGACAAAGGATCTACGCGTCAAAAAATCATTTTTCAATTCTTCCGTCTCAAAGCGAATATTCAATCGGCGTTGCGAAAAATATCACCACTACCATTTTTTTGTGACATCGTATCAGCTTTTGTGAACTACCTGAAACAAACCGTTGATTCACAAACAAATTTGAAAAAAAACCTATCGAATTCTCGCAATAGCATTATTCAATAATCAAAATATTTTAATTTAAAGTTAAAAGCCTGTTGCATCCTGCAAGATGTGAAATCGTTGCTTTATTCATAACAAAACTTGCAAATATTAGTATAATGTTATAAAAAATTAATATTTCAGAATATATTTATGAAAACTAAATAGTTAAAATATCAAATTCCTTCATTTTAGTATCTTTGGAAGTTTACAATTCTTGATTTCTGTAGTTTTAATCGCACGAACTTTATCCTTATTCGATAAAAACTTATAAAAAACTTCAGTTTAATGAAGAAATTTGTTTTTTAAAAATAGAGATATTGGATATGATTGTCCTTTACTATATACAATGAATCGTTCGTGTCCCGTATTAGTTTTCATCACTTTTACAAATAAATAAATATTATTAAATGATTCTTACATTTTTAACATCTTTAGAAAGCTGCAGTGTAATAAAAAAAAGAAAAACTAGAAACCATTATTTAGTCATGTGCTCTTAAAATTTCAAAAAAAAGAAATACGCAGGACCCAATCGTGTCTCCTGAGGATAAAAAAATCGAATGAAATAGAAAGTTATTGTTATATTGAAGATATTATATCATCAAAGTACTGTCCTATGTGAAGTTAATATTTCATTTTCAGAGTTTCTGTTCACAAAGAATTTTGAACTTTCTAATCTGATTGAGAAAGAATTCTGACAGTTATTGATCTTTGATTACGAATGCACTGAAATATGAGAAAGCGAAAAAGAAATCTTTCGGAATACTCAATGTAGCGCATAATAAACTTATAGTTTTCATATAAAATTAATGAATATTCTCTACTGAAAGATCAAAGGCGCCACTACCCCTAAACTATCCTAGAAAGTTATCAACATTGTTTCCAACAAGAATGTAATAACCATGTAATATAAATTATTCCGCGAAAGTGAGAGCATGTAATAACAATTACTTGCTAACGTTATTAATAAAACGACTATATAATTTCGTCGGACATTTTCATGTGGCGAACATTGCAATGCAATGTCGTAAATGAATTAATACATTAAATGCAAGCATGCAAATAAATTCTCTAAAATTAAATAAAAAATACTGCGCGCGCACACGCAATATTTTCAATTTAACAGAAAGTGCAATCGTGATATCTCACGCTGATCGATAGTCTCGAAGTCTGAGACTTTCGCTTCCCGCGGCCACGATCTGACACGTATGACCTCGCAGCAAGTCCACTTCGCAATTAACGAACTTATAATTAGCGCACGCCATGCGCTGACAACTTTCCTCAGTTCGGATTACGACCCTTCCTGTCAGCGACAAACGCGTGTTAGCGTGTTACTTCGTCGGCAATGTCAGATAATAATTGTTGCGTGTACGCTTATACAATATGTACTCGGTCAAGCTTCCGGTTCCCACCACGGCGTTAACGCGAGCGCGGATCGATAAACGTATTTTCGTTTGTCAAGTGTGTATCGTGTTTTTATTAAATAAAATATAAATGCAACGATCGGATAGCGACGCAATCCATATTTATCGAAAGATCAACAATTTATTGCCGTTACAATAAAATATCAGTATAAGAATTACGCGAGCAATACTCTAGAATGTTAAACAGAATAAGGTAATTATTCGTTTAATATAATCTGCCGTTCATTTAAAATATAACCTGGAATAATTATATTAGAATTGAGTTTTGGTTAATTCTATCTCATGTTAATACGATCTCATAAGAATACGCGTATTATTTAAAATTTATTTCGATGAAATATAATATACTGAAATGATAGTTTTTTTAATAACAAAGACGTGTAGTGGATAAGTTCACGTATATCTCTTTTTTATAACACTCGTAGTAAAATACGTATAGTGTAAGATGTACTCTAAACAAAGTGCATCAAGCTATATAACACCGTAACGGCAGGGCTCTATTTCAAGGGCAGTTAAGCTCTAACGACATATGTCTTGCTTCTCACCTTCGGAAGGATTAGTATACCTACAGCAACGCGAGTGCAGGGTAAATCGGATAATGGAAAGCAGATATTTTCAGGAAAATATGTTTCATCGAACTAGTTAAAAATTTTCGAGAAGCTAATTATGATTTATTTTCTTTTGTAAATATTCTTTGATTAAATATTCCGGATATAAAAAAATATTTGTTCTCTTTATGATAATTACACGGAAATTATTGCATATAATTTGACGAGAAAATTTGGCAATTATAAGGAACATGTAATTATCAATAATGTAGCATTGTTTAAAATTTTTACATTTATACATTCAAGGATTTTTTTAGAAGTAAAAAATTGAAACATTGTAAAGGATAAACATAGGATTAAATATGGGTTAAGCAAATATAATATTATGTAGAAATATCAAAAATTTATATGAGATATAAAATCCTATTATATAGGTACACATTTTTCTGGAATATTTGATATTTTGTTGCGCGGCTACGGCTTATCATAACCGTTATCGTAACCGTATGTCAAAAATCACTATTTTTTCATTTTGTAAGTTGTACTTGTTAGAATGTAATATCAAAATTAGATATATTGAAATAATCAATTATATCTTATATGAAAGATACCGTTAAAATTTTAAAGCTATCGTGAAATTCACTAAAAAAATTTTTAAATCACATAGGAAATAGGAAAAATAAAATATCTTTTAATCGACGACGGGCAGTTTTATTTAAATTTAAAGTAAAAATTGGAAATATTTTTGACATGTTTATAAAAATGCTTACAAAATATTTATAAAAATGCCAAATATTGCCAATCTCAGATATATATTTTCAGAATATTTAAATTCTTAAAATATATATTAAGAATTTAATTAAATTCCGTATCCGTTTCCATTTCTATTTCCATTTCCATTTCCGTTTCCATTTCCGTTTCAGTTTCCGTTTCAGTTTCTGTTTCAGTTTCCGTGTCCGTTTCCGTGTCCTGTTCCATGTCCGTTTCCATTTCAGTTTCAGTTTTCGTATCCGTTTCCATGTCCGTTTCCGTTTCAATTTCAGTTTCAGTTTCAGTTTCAGTTTCAGTTTCAGTTTCAGTTTCCGTATCCATATCCATTTTCGTTCCCGTTTCCGTGACCATTTCCGTTTTCATTTCCGTGTCTGTTTCCGTTTTCGTTTCCGTGTCCGTGTCCTTTTCCGTTTACGTGTCCGTTTCCGTTTTCGTTTCCATTTTTGTTTAAAAGTAGTTATACAACATTAGTGCTTCAACTAAATGTATTTTCTGTTTATGATTGGAGCAAAAATTTCACAATTTTTTTTTTAAATTATTATTACTTTGATAGTTTGAGAAATAGGTTTGGAATAGGAAGTCATTTTTTTCTTTGAGGAGCACACATACAAGCGCGTATAATAATTTATATAATGGTTTTTTTCTGAGAGGAGCACGCATACTTGGTGCCATTTTTTAATCTTTTTTTAAAAAGGTAAATTTATTATAATCTAAATATCCGCAAACTTCCTTCGAAATCTCACGCTTTCGAAACGAACATTCCGCCGTTGAAACAAACGACGAAATAATTTTGTTGCCGAAGTTTAGCTAGGGGTAGGTCCATTTGTTGCAACAGCGGCATGCATTTCGATCTCGAATCTCGAGCAACGAAGGCACAGCTTGGCCATTCTTTCTCATTTTGTCGACGGCGAAGTCAGCGCGTGTTCGTTAAGACGGTCGGTAAGAATCCCGGCGCAGTCGTCGCTGATTGCGCAGTCTAATTATAATTTCCGGAGGGCTTGGGTAATTAGCATTCAGCAGCTGCAACGGGCAACGTTGCACGGCTGCGCATCTTATTATATCGTCTTTTGTTGTACGAGTGAGCGACTCGAAACTGCCGGACGCGTTTGAGTCGACGCGATGACAGCATCGAATAAAGGACGACCATTCTCTCCCATATTTCTAGGCCTTCTTGCTTGTACAACCGATAATTACAATATTACAGAACGGTAGTGTGTATCGACTCAAAGGTGTGGGAGCAAACAAGTCGAGGAAATATGCCCCATTAGGCGTAATTACTTCAACGAGAAACGTACGATTGCCACACCTGTCGCCGCACGAGAGAACGCTGCAAACGTTTTGCAGGTAGTGACATTTATCATGGATATTATTCACGTTAAGTGACGACTCGTTTTACTCGTCGCGGAAATTACATTGATATATAATCGTCTATTTCAATTAAAGGTTCTATAGAGATTCAACATAACATAAATGTATCTGAGAGATGTACATTTCGCGACAGTAAGCGTTGATATAATTATACCAAACAACACAAAGTCTAAAATCAGGACAAAATGTATTTTAGATGATTCCCGCAAAAATGTCTTTAAAACATTTTTTAAACTTTAGACATCTTATGTCCTGATTTTAGACTTTTTGTTGTTTGGGATATCAATGAATCAAATCGCACCTATCATTCTTAGTATATTTGAGCAATTTTTGATCCTTGTATCCTTGAATATTTAATTTTTAATTTCTATGCATTAGCAAAAATTAATAGATTATTGAATTCGTTATTCTTAGCTCTATGAATACCAATATGACTTTTCTATTCCATATTGTGAATCTTTTTAAATTTTGGATTCTTTAACTTCTAATGGCGAATTCGATTGAAAGCATTAGTGCGCACTGGTGCATATTAAACCAGTTCTACACTGATTTAATTTGAGTATAAAAATGAAATGCAAATATTTCGAATTATGAAATACATATTTTACCTAATAGTACAATAAAATGTATTGGAAATTTCATGATTTAATCAATTTCTATGTTTGTTTATAAACATATTTTTACATTATTTTGTGTACGACGGCTTTAATGTGCACCAGTGCGCACTGAGTGCGTCCAATCGAATTTGATGAGTCTTAAAGATTCTTTCAAAAAAATAAAAAATTTTAAAAATGTATCATTTTTGGAAATTCCTTCAAATCTTTTTATAAAATTAGCCTATTAATATTATTAAGCTTTTTATAAAATTATAATAAAATCAAAGTTCTATTTGCATTTTGACACACACACATCCTTATCTAGATCATTAATTTTACAGTGACAGAAGTTCTGAAAATTTATATCCTCTTATGTTCTAAGTTCTAATCATATATTAATTGCATGTATTAAGCGAGTAAGTTCTTAGAGTCTTAAGTGATAGCATTGAGTCTGAGACCTGTACCAAGTCATCTCCCAAAAGGCAACTCTTATATGTATATTTGACTACATCACCTGTGAGGAGGCATTGATCTTGCAAATGATTCCACTAGCAGCCCGATTAGTTAGTGTCGTACGTCGATCGTTGCTTGCTCTCGCGGAAATTACGTCATCGGTACACGAACGCGACGCACCGGTTGCTACCGCAGCTTTCGACGCCTCTAATCGAGCATCGAAATCGCACGTGAAAACCAGCAAAATTGCGGCCGACGGAAGGTGCTCCATGAAACATTCATAACTTCCGGCACTGGTTGCGGTTACCACTCCGCGGGCAAGTCGTATACGCGAACGCACGTGTGAGTGATATATGCAATCGTATCGGTGAACGTTGTACCGGAGGCTGTCACTGGTCTAGGGCTAACATCGATTTCAATCTAGGGTCGCTTCGTTCCGAGGTCCCTCGCAATGAAATCGAATGTACCGGTTTTACGAGATCGTTCGGGCATACTGGGATCATGGCACTGGTTTATGCTCAAAGGCACGTTGCTATATCGTAATGCATCGTCATATACTTCACACGTGTACATATTTTGTCACGTACATATAGGATACTTGAGTACCTATATACAGGGTGCCCTAATTATTGACACAGCGCTCATGTGTAGGTAGAGCGGACTAAACTGAGTCGAAAGGTCCTCTATCATTTTGCAATTCCGTTAATTTTGTTTAACTACTTAATAAAATGTCTAAAATCAACGCATAAGACAACTTTAAAATATCTTTAAGAATTATTTAAGGATGTTTTGTACATATTTTCAAAATGTAATTAGTCGAAAGGTCCTCTATCATTTTGCAATTCCGTTAATTTTGTTTAACTACTTAATAAAATGTCTAAAATCAACGCATAAGACAACTTTAAAATATCTTTAAGAATTATTTAAGGATGTTTTGTACATATTTTCAAAATGTAATTAACAAAATTATGAAAAAGTTACAGATTATTCTAAATCACGTTTAAAAATAATACGATAAATTTGGTGACGATTTACTATCTGGATTATAAGTTATTTTAATAAATAATAGGTAATATTTTTTAAATCTGTGTTTCAATAAAAATATATGGAAATGTAGTATAAAATAAATGATAAACATCTCAATTTTTTAATATAAGTACGTTACATATTCAAGATTATTTACCTAGTTACATTTGCGACTCATGAACTGAAAAGTTGTCCAGAAAATAAACAAAATATTTATTTGTTCTATATCTTTATAACTAATCAGTAAATCCCAATGAAACTTTGCATAAATTATTTTGAATATTTAAAGTACTTATAAAAGAAAAATATAAATTTTCTTATCATCTTTTAAATTTTCATTTTTAACAATAAGAATAATAACATAAAATAAATAAACTACAAAAATGCGTTATTAAACAAACATATAATCTTATTCACACAACTTTCATATGTATATTTTATTTGAAATGTAAATATTAAACATACTTCCAAATTTAATTTTCTTTGCAGAGACTGCATGTCTAATACATCCTTATTCTCTAAATTGCTTAGAGTGAAATTACTCTTCTGAAATCTCACTCTTTTGGAATGAAAAATCACTTCAAATATTCATGAAAAACCGCCAATCGAAGTGGAGCGAAATTTCACTTTTCAAAAGAGTGAAATTGCTCACTCTTCATTTGGATTTATTCTTCAACTCTAAAAAGAGTGACACGGTTCACTCTAATAGAGTGAGGATTTCAATATTTTATATTAGAATAAGAATTCGGTATTTTTCTCTATGAGACAGTGCTGGAACTTACTTGCAATATTCAGCTGAGAGAGAGAGAGAGAGAGAGAGAGAGAGAGATTTTCAGCTTAGTTCCCGTCCCTTATACCTTATCAACCCGCGCGTAGTCTAAATGCCGAATGGCATTTATACTGTGCGGGTAAGCGAGTCTTGAGTCGAAATTCAACGAATCTAGTGTTTGTGGTTTGATCATAAAAGTGCTCCTGTGATTAAATAAATCAGTAATATTATAATTTATAATAATTTATTTAATGTAATAAGTTATTGAAACTATACGTAAACACAACCATTATATCGAGTGAAACTTTTCTCGGAGAGGATGTTTTGTAACCTAACCATGAAGTCACAGATATTTTTTCACTAAGTCTTGAAATCCCTAACTTTATCTGTACAGGAGTACAAATCTATTAAAGATTGAAGACATGAATTTCGATTTATTACATTTTGTTAACGTTTTCAGTAGAAATTAATTTCTTTCATTATCCTAAAGTACCTATACGAAATACCTCAACTTCTGTTCGTATCCTTTCAATTTCTATTTTACGTATGTACAAATATATAAACAGGTTTACCTCTAGTAGATTCATTCCCGTTTGTCAAACACTTGACGTTGTTCATACACTCAAAATAATTAAACACAGTTAATAATTGGCAATTAAAACGGCACTTATACGAGAACAAGAACTGAGAAGAGAGGTATTAGGCGCGATTTGGCGGGATTTCTACACTTTAAGTTGAAGTGAAGTTTAGAGCATTAACGATTTCACTTTAAAAATAAGAGTGAAACTCTTTTTGTCTTAGTGTGTGAATGAATTCACTCTATTAAAGTGAATACTTCCTCCACGTGGAGTGAACTGGTCAGTACAGTACGTATACTAGCAAGTACGAGCTCGTAAACGTTTACTTCAAGTAAATAAATATTTACTCAATAAAAAAAAATGATAGTTAAATCAAATTAATGATTTTTGTATCAAATAAATATATGTTTACATTTAATAAATATTTACTTAGAACTATTCAAGTAAATATTTAAAATTTAACATTTTTTTCAGTGTGTATGATAAGAAATATTCATTGTTAAAATATTTAAAATTTTTCACCGTAAAAGATTGAAGAATCTGAATAAAATATGAGGTCAAAATATCTCGTGTTTCAGATATCAATAGATTTGTATGCAAAAAACAAAATATAAAAATATCTCTCAGATGAATCGAGTAATTTACCGAGTAATTAACTGAGAAATTAAATTGCCAATCTACACGATTATTCTTGTGATTTATGAAATAACGCTTTTAGACAATTATTCTCTGCCACAGTTTTAACAATTGCTTCCTGCTACACTCGTATATTTCGCTCATAACCCCAAGCCCTTTTCTCGGTAACTTAATGAACGGTCGATTATTTCCAAACGATTTCACTGCCCCTAACGCGCATACCCTTGACAGATGGTATAGCGATAAAATTACATTTCACCTTCTTGGAAATCTAATGAGGGAACGATTACTTCATGGCTGACCCTAAACCCGAATACACTTCCCTCTGTACGTTTCACGATAATGAAATTACATTTCGTCTCCTCGCGAGTTTCGGGAAACTCGATGAAGGAACGATTACTTCCAAACGATCCGTCGGCGGTAGTGAATATCAACGGGATATCCCACCAACCCCGAGATATGGGAGAGTCCGAGAAACTCGATAATCAATTTGCATTCGATAATCCACGATCGTTAAGACGGATGTATTCGGCGGAGCTGGCATCTCGGAGACCAGAACTACCGACCCGGAAATCGGCATGCGGATTAGAAGCTTTGTCGTCGCTATGACGGCGTGGCCCCGATCTACCCTGGTCCAGAATTCTCCGGTCTGCTTATGAATGGTTCATGCTGAGTTAACGTGCAGCCACGTGCATACATACGTATCTGCGCTCCGCGTATTCAGCCGCGCATGAATGTTTAACCCGACTGCGGAAATTACAAGGAGCGCCCTGACGATCAAGTACGCTAGCGCGAAGCTTGGGAGATTTCAGAATCTTAAGGTAATAAAGTCGATACGAGAGAACGACGCTAGAAGAGGATATTAAATATTCAAGAATTTAAAATATCAAAATTCACAGATTATATTCAATTAATTTTTCGAGTTTTGAATTATCAAAAATATAAAAAATATAAAAAGTATATATAAGTTGGCCCACCCACAATGTCACAAATTGTTTTCTTTAGAAGATTATTGTTCTTTGTAGAAAAAAAATCGAGTATTGGCTCTCTAAGAAGACAGCTATTTTAATTTTTTTAAATAATATAGTAGATATGTTTCTTTCAATGTATAAAACAATTTTCTTTTATACGTAATAATATTATAGTCTTCCAAAAGCGCGAATATTGAAATTTATTAAAGACTATAAATCTTTTTGTTAGAATTCTAATAAATACAGGGTGTTTAAAAAATCCCGAATCCCTTAAATTCTTAAATATCTTGAAAAGTAAGCATTTCTGAGAAAAATATTCATACAAAAGTTGTGTAGTTTAAAATGGTCTATTTATCTTACCAGTTTAGACCTTGCGTGGCGTTGCCAAAGTCAAATCAAGATTGAATCGATTTTTTAAACAGAAAACCCTATTTTTAATGTTAGAATTTAATAGCTAGTGTCAAGAGCTTTTCAAAACATTATAATAAAGTTATTTTTCATTAAATACTTTTCGAGTTATAAGACTTGAAAGATACAGTACCGCCAGCATTAGCACTACCAAAGGTGTCTGACCGACGGCTAAAACCTCTTAAACATTGTTCAGGATCTTTCATAATCTGATTCAGTGACCTGGATAACATTTGTCAAGATCAAGAATATTGGAGGTTGTACCTCTTATTTTCATTTTTATGTAAAAATGAATTTTTAGTACAAAAATTAAAATAAGAGGAATAATCTCCAATAGTTTAAATCTTAACAAATATTATCCAAGATATGATCCTGAACAACATTCAAGAGGTTTTAACTGTCGATTGGACACGTTGGGTAATGCTAATGTCGGCAGTACTGTAATTTCCAAGGTTTATAATTTGAAAATTACTTAAAATGGAAAATAACTTTATTATAATATTTTAAAAAGCTCTCTTGACAACACAACACACCAGCTATTAGATTCTGGAATAAAAAATAGGGTGTTTCGTTTAAAAAAATCGATTTAACCTTGGTGATATCACCTATGGTCAAACTGATAAGATGAATAAATAGACATTTTAAACTACACAATTTTTGTATGAAACATTTTTCTTAGACATGCTTACTTTTCAAGATATTTAAAGGATCCGGGACTTTTTGAATACCCTGTATATCAACATTCTAAAAACAGATTATATACAATATATATGACTAATTTATGTAAGAATAGATTTATGTAAGATAAAATATGTATATGCTTTTATTGAAGAGTTACAAGAACTTTGCTTTATTTGGAAAAAAAATGATAATTACCCCATTTAAAAGAATTGAATCAGTTTTACAATGTTAAGGAAGAATTTTTAATATATTTCTAATAGTCGCCAAGGTAATATATATATATATAATTTATAATACTTTAATAAATCATTTAATTCGACATTCAGTAATATAAAAGCAGAGAATCCTAATTAATTATTCAAATGTACAAAGACCCATAAACATCCGGTGAAATGTAAAATAAGTTGATATCTATTGGTAAGAATATTATGATTTTTATTTATTCTTTCAGTTATTCAATGTGATATTAAAATTATCTTGTATTTAACCTTTTGCACGTGAAATGATATTAATCGAAATGCAGTGAGAGAAGAGATTTTGCTTAATGTATAGAAAATATACATTAAAATTCTAAATTATGATACCTGGATGAGAACATATTTCTGATGCACAGAGCATAAACAGAACATAAAAGTCAGAAACAATGAAATATACAGGAGGTATATGATTATATTTAATTATATATATATCTTAGTTATTTATAATATAACATTTCAGATCTCTTTTTCTCTGTTTTTTTATCAGCTAATACAAAAAATATAGAACAGTATAATTTGATACGAATCATTTCCGCTGTTTTTAAATATGAGAATAATATTAGCTCTTTTATAAAAGCAAAGATATAATTTATTACAACACGAAGAGAGATTTAAAATGTACGATCTGTGTTTAATTAAAATGTATTATTTTAATGATTTATTCGCCAATGCACAAGAGAGAAGAGTGTTCTGCTAATGTTACCACATAATTGGCACTTCAGTGCAAAAGGTTAAATTATTTAAATTAATTATATGATCAAAATCCCCGTGATTGTTCATCGACATGGAATCGAGCTAGAAAAAATAATGCCGCCCGAGGCAAAAGAAGAAAGGTATTATATAAAAAATTTCCAATACTCGTATCCTGTAGATATGTTTTACCATTATTTAATAATCCATACGTCGTGTATGAAAAATACATGATATTGCGAATACAATACGCAATATATGGCCGATTAAAAATTGTAAAGGGCTCCATTCTTGCAACGTGCTGCGATGTTGCATTTATATAAACATACCGACAATTAACGCAAATATTAAAATATAATAAAAATTATTCGTGTCCCATTATATTTTTTTCAAATGAATAAGCAATTTTTCTTGTATAAAAATATACGACTTTTCCTCAGCTCGATTCAATTTTCGCATCGTGCGTGCAAATGCGAACGCAAAGAGTCATGCATATTCTTACTTGGAATTGTAAAATCGTCGTAACTCAACGTAAATGATCTCGGGGCCAAGTCATCTCCATTCTGATGGCCTTCAGCTATAGGGAACAGAATGTCTGTTTCGTCGTCTGCGTAGTTGTCCTTTATTATGCATTTCGGCACCAGCAAAAGATATTCACACTCATTCCTTTCGTGAATAATGCAAATATCTGTTGAAAATTAGAGACAATCATTATTATAATTCGTTATCGCTGTTAAGAGATATCAAGAGAAACGCAAGAAAAATACTTCTTTTGAATTCTATGTATTTTATTGAATATCTATATGTGTAGAAAAAGATACTTGCCCGTTTAGCGAAGGAATTATGTGACTCAAGTCGGATTCACAAGCCAGATTGTGATATTCCGGCGATGACTTTTCCATTCGCCTCTATTTTAACGAATGAGCTACATATAAACGGAAGAAACATAATTGTCCTTTCACGTAATTCCCAGCGAGAAATGTTCACGCTTATTCCTGCTTTTGTAAACGTGCGTGAATCAAAATGGTGCCTCGGCAACATCGGATTACTTCTGACTCGTCTCGATCGAATAATGCGACTATCTGAAAATTAGAGAGAGACAATGATTTTTTTTGAGACAATACAATTTTTCGCCTGTAAAGAGATTATAAAAGAGAATATGAGAAAAATTTTTTTTCGAATTGTACAAATTAATAGTTCGGGAAAAAATGTTTTATATATAATTATATGAAATTAGATAAAATTATATATAATTTTATCTAATTTCATATAATTATATATAAAATATTTTTTCCCGGGAGTACATATACATGTTGCTCTTAATGTAGATTACCGATTCGTGATTCAACGAATATCTACGTATGTTGGAGATACATACCAGCTCATTTAACGACTCAAATTGACGTTCACGAGCTAGATCGCAATTCCCGACGATGACTTTTCCGTTCGCCTCTATCGTAGA
>NW_017257266.1:0-40021 GCF_001594055.1 Mycetomoellerius zeteki | reverse complement strand
ATTCCTGCTTTTATAAACGTGCGTGAATCAAAATGGAGTCTCGACAACACAGATCACTTCCGGTTTGTCTCAATGGAACTACGCAATAACTATCTGTTGAAAATTAGAGACAAATGATCAGTATTATATTTATCGCCCTTAAAAAGATGAGGACGCGAAATAAATTTTTCTTTCAAATTCCACAAAATACATATATAAATACGTTGCTCTTAATACAGATTTCCGATCCGTCATTCAACGAATATCTACGTGTGAAGAAGATACATACCACTCATTTAGCGACTCAAATCGGAGTTCACGAGCCAGATTTCAATTCCTGGCGATGACTTTCCCGCTTGCTTCTACTTTAACGACGAATTAATCGCGAAACCGAGAAACGCGCGTGCATAAGCCTGCTCATTTTTGGCTGAACTTTTGCACAATTTTAATGACGGAACTTTTTCCGCCCGACTCGCCCTCGCTATCACGAACCGCGAACTCGAATGGCGCTTCGGTGGCGGTAACGGTTACTTTCGATTTGTTTCAAATTTGAGCGCGCGGCTAAGTTCGTTGTGTCAGTGCCGCCAACGTGCTGGCATAAATATATCGATAAACGTTGTGTTAATGAACATACTCCATTATTAGATTCATTTTAATGAACATTAGATTCATTTTAATGACCGTTTATTAGATCTATCTTAATGAGAAATTCATTTGATACATTTAAATATATATTATTAAATACGTTTTTAGCTATACATTTCAAAATTAATTTCTGAGGTTTAATTTGTAATAGAGGGTCTGATGCAAACATATTTTGAACGAAATAATGTAATTTTAATTGTTCTCGAATACTGAATATAATGTGCAATACGTTTTATTCTTAATATATATATCTTTTAATTGAATGTAGGCCAGTGATGCGCAACTTGCGGCTCATAGTTTCTACGAATTTTTGTTTACATGCGGAATGCAAAAAATAAAAATAACCGAAGTTAAATATAAAATCATATTTTCTATTTTAAAAAATCTTTTTAGGCAAACGAAATATATAATGTGGCCCCAAAGATTTTACCTATTTCTAAAAATAGTTCTCTGAAAATCCTTAAAAAAAGTTGCGCAGCACTGAATTAGGCAATTTAATTGAATTTTGAAAATATTCATATCAATAGAAAAAAAATGTACTTAGATTCTTACTGCTGGAATTGAATTTCTTGCGAGTGGATATAAATCGGTATTGACGAGTCAAATCGCAATATCCCCTAGATATGCTCGCCACATATAGTGTTTCGAATTTATATAACGGGAAATATATGCATATGCATTTCTACACGATTTTAATCGCGAAACTTTTTACGTGTCCATCCCTTCGCGATCGGCTGAACATTAATGGCGCTTCGGCGCTGTATTACTTTTATTCAAATTCAAACGCTCAGCTAAATTCAATGTATCAGTGACCTCTTGTTTACACATCACATTTAATCGGGTTTAATAACATCCATAATTATGAAATTAGCCAACCATAGCTGTTCCTCGGAAGAATGGAACGACTGTGATTGGTCAGTTAATTCATAACTACGGATGTTATTAAACCCGATATAAAGGATGTTGTGTAAATGTTTAGTCAATGGCTGTGTTCAGCAGAGAAAACTAATTAGCGCTTAGTGATTCTTTAATACGATTGGTTTCTACACTTAAATTTTGCAAAGAACTAAAGGCAAGAACCAATGATATTAAAGAATCACTAAACGCTAACTGATTAATTTTTTCTGCTGAACGCAGCCATTGCCGTCAACATAATAACGGAAATACAACGTAATAATGAAAATGCTTCTTTAATTCTAGCTTCATAAATACGTGATTAATGAGAAATGTATTTATTGATATTATGTTTTTAAATGTATATAATATTATATATATATATAATATATATAAAATATACAGTTAGAAATATAAAAAACATTTCTAGCCATATATTTCAGAAACAAAATTTTTATACAAATCAAGATACGATTCTAAAATTCTACACGAAAAAGAAAATAATATTGTATTAATAACATTGGCCAACAGTAAACTAATTAAAAATAATCCTGTTTATTTTAACATTATTAATGAAACAAATATTGTAGTACTCTCTTGTTTTAATAAAATATATTATTTGTTTCACTTAATACTGTTGAATAAACAAGATTATTTTCAATTAGACCTATTGACTAATTATGCTGATGCTATACAACATTATTTTCTTCCCTGTGTACAAATATATTTTATAGTTGATATATATATTAGTATATATAATATAACTAATAATTTATAAAATTATTTATTAATTATTCTACACTGCAAAGTAAATAAAGAGAGAATTTTGTTGAATAAACAATAATCTCAATGAAAAATTCCCACGGAAAGAAATCCTGTAATGAACTTAAGTTCATTGTAATTTTAGACCTGGTTGTACATTATTGTGATTAACCTCATTCAACTTGATGATAATTTAAAAACTGTGCTTTTCTAACTATAATTAACCTTCAAATCGTACACTAGTGCGATTCGCACCACAAAAATTTTCAATTTGTTGACAATTGCCGCAGCTTATCCCCACTACGTTAAATATGCTTTTTCATTAAATTTGAGTGATACTATTGGTTTTATGAGAAAATTATACCTCAGGAAAGAGTTTTTGAGTGGTTTTAAAGAAATTTCTGTTTCAATCCTCAAGAGAGACTTGCAATTAAAAATATCAAATTCCCACCTGTGTACCATTAGCTCAAGGAAGGTGTACGGTTTGAAGGTTATCACTAAATTAATAACTTTGTAGTGAGTGATTTTTAAAGTTATCACAGTACAGAACCATCAATTCAGTATAATCATAGTTAGAAAAATACAATTTTTACATTAACATCAGGTTAAGTCTAGCCACAAATTAATCAAATAATTAAAAACTGGATCTAAAAGTTATTCACTACAATCACTACAAATCTATCAGCTTAGTGATTATATAATCACAGCTAGAAAAATACCATTTTTACAATAATTACAAATTAACCAGCAATTAAATGAAAATATACATGCTCTTAATACACATCATTTTCTTCTCTATATATAAAGACGTTTTGCGGTTGACTTACAGTAGATAATACGAATATATATTTATAAATTAATGCGTGCATGTTGAATTTGCAATTTTAATATCTTTTTTTCACAGAGAATTTCAATCTCGCGTAGAATGGAAAGGATGAATGTTCAAAGCTGCACGAGGATGTGATGTAATCATGCTGTGTATCTCAGTATATAGTGTAAAAATAACGAAGGTTATTAGCGTAAGTTTTTTTCCTGCGCGTGAAAAAGATTGAACTTCCCGCGAAAGGACTCGTGCAACATGGCGCGTCGGCGCCGCGTCGGATGTATGGACGCCGTTGTGATCAGGATCAACACGCCGGGACCCGGGTGAGACAACAATTCCACTTCTCTGCGATCATTCGATATCCCTGTTAACCTTGACTTGCTCTCGAGACGGTGAATATCCGAGGGAAGCTGAACGCTGCGTAAATACTTTCCAAGACGGAAACGGAGGCCGTTCCGTTTCACCTGGTGTACGGCGTTCGTGACGAAGAAATGTCACAGGACGACGATGTCGGATTCCTGTACAAAACTATGAGTGAGTTGCGCCGATATTGTACGCAAATAATTCCCGCGATTGTGTTCCGTAGATTGCGGTACTTAGGGATCATGTCTGCGCTGGAATCAGGAACAATTGAGACCGCGAGAGTCGATGGGGTACAAGATAGTCCACCTCTCTATCCTAGAATCCCATGAGTTCTTCTTGCCACTCTCATATTTGAAAACCGATCAAGCAAAAATCGCTTTATTTTATGAGCTGTTTATCAAGAACTATCAAGTAGAAAATGATATAATCTAGGATAAAAAACAATTTGCAGATCATTTCAACACTTAATATCAAGTAAATACATGATTTTCAGTGATTAAACATGAGTACAGTGTATTCATATATTGTATATATATTCATGTTTCTTCTTATGAATTAAGATAAGATCCAATTATTTATGAATAATTTGAATCAACACTGAGCGGATCTCTTTTATTAAGTACTGTTTTCAGTATTTAAGCAAGTTCATCTTTTTGTATATGATATCCTTCTATTTTTTCCGTTCCATGATTTATTACTATTATGATCTAATCTATCGTGAATTTACTGTTCAAATTATTAAGCAAACATTGTAAACAATATTAGTTGTATAATTTGATTAATGCATTGTATTAAATGCATTGTAACAATTACATGTCCTACAAGTAGATTTATTAATATCCATTGTATTTCTAAACTGTGGTGTGGGTACCCTGTGGGTGATATTCTCTCTCTCTCTCTCTTGCGCGCGCGCGCGCTTATATAGATGGATTCGTAATTCTGTCATTACCGTTATTATTGCAATCGATACATTATTAAATCTACGTCAGCATTATGATAATAACAAGCCGGTTTGTCCTTTGTGAATGCATAATAATAACCATAATCAAGTACTTTATTATTATGGCAACCTCATTTGCTGACACGTAAAATTAACCTAACGTATTATCGGTAATAGAACGCGCGCGCGTATCCCGTATGTGGTTTTGCGAGTGGCGTGTTTGACGGAGGGACTTTCCAAAAAATGTAGTTACGCTAATAAAACGTTGGAATATTTGATAAAAACGTGTACACAGGTTGTGCGAGGAATTACTCCGATTTTGATAAAAGTTTCCCTGAGATACTATAAGATCATCATGACCAGCACATGTATGTTTAGGGAAATTAAGCAAACATAACCTAAAACTGCCTATATTATACATTCTTTTTTTATAGAAATATCAAATCAATATTTGCTTTCTTTGTGTTAATTATTAAATATTTCTGCATATATATTAGATTTGTACCAATACACATCAACAAACGTTTTCTTGAAATACATTTAGATATTTAGCAAAAATCAATTTTATTGCTCTTTGCAGTTGAAAGAGATCCCAAGAAGAGGAGGGTAAAACCGGTTGAATCGGCGCAGCAGTCTTTGCTTGACTTTGATCTTGGTGAGAGCTCGGATGATAGTGATTTTAGAATCGAGGATCATTGCGAAGAGTCTGACGACGATTCTGTAGATTCTAATGATGGCAAAGGTAAGCTAGTACCCATACATGTACACACACACACACACACACACACACACACATACACACACTATTGATGCTGCGAGTATAAAGTTATTTTACATATAATACTATAGGATGAAAAAAAGTTTGGTCACAAAGCTTTGTACATTTATCAAAGCTGTGTTCAAAAACTTTTTACTCAGATGCACTCGGATATCATTTTATTCTTGTTGTTCATTGAATGTTAAATTCAATGAAACAAGGATAAAACAAGGATAAAATGATATGGAATGTTTTCCAGCAAGAGATACAGTATATTACTTATTTCATCAATATTGAACAAAGATGAAGTGATCACTATATTACACTGTCGCATTATATTACATTGTGTCTCTTGCTGAAAAGCACCAAATATTGATAAATAGATGATCTCTAAGTGCATCTGGATAATTTCTGAATGCAGCCCAAATTATTACCCAGATAGCAAGCTGATGACAAATAATATCAGCTTTCCATGTGAGTAGCAACGTATATTAAAAAAACAAACTGGAGTGTTAGTTACATCTTATTAAATAATTAAAAAGTCTCTAAAAAGATTTTCATTAATTGGTGAGCTGAAGACTTCTCTATTGGCTGCCTAAAATAATTATGTATGGAAAAATATTATTGTTGATGTAGCACCTTAAAGATTGTAAAACTGAAGATCGTCAAATTTTGAATGTTAATTATTATTTTTGATATTTATTAAGATATAACTAACATTCTAGATTTTGATTTTTTTAAATATACTGTACTAATAATTTAATAAACATAAAACCAAGTATAAAACTTTGCAGCCATACTTTTTGTCATTTTGTATTTTTATATGTTGATAAAAGAAACATAAAAAGCAAATTGCAAAGACAAATTATAAAATATATATTGTAAAATATTAATATGAAAGTAGACTTTGTTATAAAAATAATACACAAAGAAATAAAGAAATTTATAGAAATCTAGTAAACAATGGTTGTTTCATATATGTTTTTACAGAAGAAGATGCATCTGAAGAATCTGACGATTCATTAGGAGATCCATTATTGAGAGGAAAAAATGGTACTGGCTTAACTGTAGGAGATGTGATCGAGCAAGCTCGTCAACAAGCTCTGAAGGGTGCACCTCTTGATGATAAACTAAATAAAGTGCTAATTTGCTGTGGTTGCTTAGGAGACAGGAGTGATGATATAAACGAAATTGTAGAATGTGATGGTTGTGGAGTCAGTGTTCACGAAGGTATATTAATTAAAAACATAAGTATATCTATTTTTTTTTATTTACGTTTTACGAGCAAAAATCAAATTTTAGGTTGTTACGGCGTATCGGACGTAGAAAGTTTTTCAAGCACTGACTCCTTATGCCAATCGGCACCATGGTTCTGCGAAGCCTGTAGTGCAGGAATCGAAGATCCATCGTGTGAACTCTGTCCTAACAGGGGTGGAATTTTTAAAGAAACAGATGTCGGAAAATGGGTTCATTTAGTGTGTGCTCTTTATGTGCCTGGTGTCGCTTTCGGTGAAGTAAGTAAATCTTGACTTTTTGTATTTATAATTTCTAAATACTAATTTAAATATGTGTGTATCTTAGGTCGATCGTTTGTCAAGCGTGACACTATTTGAAATGGCGTATAGTAAATGGGGTGCAAAAACATGTTCTTTATGTGAAGATTCGTGTTACGCACGTACTGGTGTGTGTATTGAATGCGATGCCGGAATGTGTCACACATATTTTCATGTAACTTGGTAATACTTTTATTAACAATACATCTGAATATTATTATTTGTCACAATTTATGTACTGCAAATATAAAATACGAGACATCATTTTTATAGTGCACAAAGAGATGGTTTACTGTCCGAAGCACACAGTGAAGAAGTTGATCAAGCTGATCCATTTTATGCACATTGCAAATTGCATTCTGATAAATCCCTCGTTCGTAGACGTAGACGTAATTGGCTAGCTTTACAAATGCGTGCACAGTATCGGCAACAGATTTTGAAGCAACCTAATCATTTAGATTCGGATGAACAACGTAGGATTCAAAGAAAATTGGCCAAGCACAGACACAAGTATTTAGCTCACAAAGCATCGCGTCCGTCACCATGGGGTAAGTTTTAATAATATTTCCTAACAGATATATTCTTAAATACGTTTCTAAGAAGGTATTAATTATAGTACCTACACAAAAGATGCCACGTTTATTAACTACATCTGCTTCCGCTTGCCGTCAATTGGCACGAAAGGCCGAACTAATGGGTGTTGATACGGCTGCCCTGGAAGCACAAGAGTCTCAACTGGTGGCGTTAGTAGATGTTAGAAAAAAATGGCATATTGCTCCCGCTTTCAGCGTAGAATTTATTGGTTATTATTTGGATCGCAACTTACGCGTAACATCGATGAAGAGACGATTGCAAGAACTTCTTGACATTAACTCGCAGTTATTAAATGAACAACAAAGACTTGACAGAAAATACGACGAAGTAATGAAGGATAATGAGGAACAGATTAGAGTGAACGTGACATTGAAAGAAAAGATCGAATTGTATCACCTAGTACTTAAAAACGCCGGTTTTGTGAAACCTCTGCCATCGATCGCCGATCTTGTAAAGCCAAGAATAGCACCCACGCTTGGTAAGTTATAGAGTTTAAATCTTTAAACAATCAATCAATACATGAAGAGCTTTCTACAGGCACAGGCTTAGGTGTGCCTACAGCAGCTGCCTTAAAGATGGGTGTTGGATTTCCACTCCCTGTGGGTAAAGGTGCTGAAGGTATACGTGAGGGTAGAGTGTTGAGCAGCCAAGCGCAAGAACAAAATCACAAAAGCGAGCTGACGACCTTACGACATCAATGCGGCATTTGTAGACGTTCGACTAATCAACATCTTCTCGCTAAATGCGACACATGCCATTTGCACTATCATCTATCTTGTTTAAGTCCCCCCTTGGCACGGATGCCTAAGAAAACGAGACAAATGGGATGGTATGTATGAAAATATAAATGCTTGACATTCCAATTGTTTCATTAAACTTTTTAATGTTGTAATTTGCAGGCAATGTTCCGAATGTGATAAGGAATCCTCGGGATCAGAAGTGGAACGTGTGGATACATCGGCACCGCGTAAATTAAGACATTGTAAGGATGAGGCTAACTCGATGCCTACACCACCACAGGAAGTACAAGCAGCCATGACACCAAACACGCCTACCACATCAAAAAATTCTGTCAGTAATGTAACAAACGTTACTACTCCTGACACGCATACAACACCAAAGGTATTTATTTTGATAATATGTTATACTATTCTACTACTTTATATTATACTTATTTTATGAATAAATGAAGATTTAACTCTGGGATTAGTATAGGTATAAAATATAAGTATAATTTTATAGCTAACTATTAAACCAGTGGAACCGCAACCGTCAACCGTAGAACCTACGCAAGTATCTGAGTCGATATACAATCGACAATCTATTAATAATATCACCATAAGAGAAGGTTCACCAGAATACATGGTAGCTTCAGCGGATGGAACGGAAGTGGTTTCTCAAATAAGAAATAATAATTTATATGTTCATCATATTTGTGCAAATATGTATTAAATTATTTAATATACGTATAAATACTTAATATTTCTTAGGGAGAAGCATAAAAGATATTCCCCAGATCCGATAACTGGAATCAAACAGAGAAAACGAAAGCATAAAAGAAAAAGTTTAGATATAGAAAATCCAGAAGTTCAAAGCCAACCAGAGATTCATAGAAGGATTACAATAAAAGTATCTATTATTTTTCCATTTTATTTTATCACTACATTGATTTGAACATTAATAATGTTAATTGATCGAATACAGATAAAACCAATTCGTCGACCGGAAGGACACACAGACTCGGAATCGAGCCCGCAAATGTTTGTAGCCACTTCGAGTACTGAAATTACATTGCCACCACCACCTGTGCCACCTCCGGCTGCAAATGTACCTCCAGTAAATGTATCTATGAATAGCAGTGGTCGACTGTCAACGGGAACGAAGAGAGGGAAAGATACGGACCTTATGACACAATGTAACGTCTGTGATACTCCCGGCACCAACCAAAATCTCGTTATGTTAGTATTGCAACAAATGATAACTGGAATATTAAAATTATAGACGCTAAAATTGAAAAATGTTATTATAACGACTTTTTATGTCGCGCGTGCATTTAATTCTTGCAGGTGTGACGAATGTAAGAAATGCTATCACTTTACGTGCTTAGATCCTCCTGTGAAAAAGTCTCCGAAAAGGAGAGGATATTCGTGGCACTGTGCCGACTGCGATCCTAGTGTAAGTTCATAAATTTTTACTGTCCATAGACATCAATATTTTTTAATATTAGATTGATGTACTTTCTATTTTGTCTATGTATACATTTATAGAAATTTTTAAATAGCACTACAATGTGTATAAAAGAAATTATTTTTTTTATAATGTTGTAATATAGATAGTAATTTCTTTTTCTATCCAATATTTGATTAAGAGAGAACGAATGATAAATCTGAATAAATGCACATACATTGACGATAGAGACACATACATTGATAGTAGAGACAATAAACTAAAGTTATGACAAAATATAAAGTACTTTAATCTGTACATGAATAAATTGATTTGAGCTGGTTTCTCGAGGTGAATCAAATAGAAAAGATAGATATATATCATCTTACGAAATTTAAAAAATTAATATTACAGGGGAATAGGAACAGAAAATTTTTATCTAATGTAAATTAAATTATATTTATTTTTATTTTTTTGTAATATACAGCAAAATAGAATGATATCTTGAAGCATTCTCAACTCCATTTTGTGTCTTCCGTTTATTGTCAATGTGGATATATCATTGGCACATTAAACATAATAAAAAAAAAGACTTTTATAGTAAAAATATTTCTTTCATTTCAGGCCTCTGAAACTGAGACTTAATATCAACAATTTTCTATCTGCAGCTCCAATTCTACGTTTATATAAATAAGGCATTCAGTGTTATTCTGTTTTTTTCTTTTTTTTTTTGTAAGCACAACACAAGGGACTTGGACCGAAAAATCCGGATAACGGTCTGAGGCTTCCAACTTTTGGTTTCTTTTATCATAACAGTTATCGGATCCGTTTGGATTTCGATCCTGCTTGGTTTCGATTTTCGGTAATTATATACCGATAACGGTCTCACCGTTATCACTAAAAGAACTGAAACCGATACCGAAATTGAAAGTTGAGTATCTTCGGGCCATAATCGTAACCAGTCGAAATTTTAATCCATAATGTAATTTTGGTCCGAGTCCCTGTTTGTAAGACACGAGAGCACATAGAAGAGAAACTTTGCTGTAATTTGAAGAAAAATGAATTCTATAAAAATCTACTACAATTCCACTTAAAACTGGTTTATTTGAAACTTAGCATAGTTTACACTACTTATTTCTTGTTATTTCTTTTACTGATTTTTTCGTAATGCTTTGTAGTTTTATATAGGAATTCTACGATAAAAAATATTAAATAAATTATTAGATATTAAATAATTTATTATAAAGAGAGTAATAAAAGGAATATACAAAAGAATATTTTCGCACGAGACAAGAATTTCGATATTATTTTACATGCAAAATCATCAGAAATGAGCAAAAAGCAATTCATCATATTCAATATTTAAAGAAATATTGACATATATGATAAATAATTTATTATTATCACAGTAGTCACCGCGTTAATATTACATTTTGTACATTCTAAGTTAAATTTTACTATTATAGTAAATAAAAATTTAATATTCATTATCTGTTTCTCAATGAAATTGTCATATACATTTACAAAAGAATAGCATTGATGTCAGCGCTATAGATTATGTAACATTACTCTGAAATAATATCCAATCTTTCTTTCTGCCCCGTATAAATCCATTTCTAAACTGCAATGCACTCATAACTGAATGACCTTTCACAATTAATTTTGTTGTTGAGATCCAACTTGGTCCTTTACATGTCACAACTAACGTATTACTTTTCCGATCAAATCTCGTGAAACCTGGAAGAAGGCTTACCACATTAATCATGCACATCTCATCTTCAAATATGCAATAATTATATTTTCAGATAATTCATTTTCTTCCTAGGAATAAACTGTTTCCAATCCTTGATACTAACTTAGTATCACAGCGAATCACGCAGGAATAATGATTAATTACCTGGTATATCCACATTTCTTCCATCTTCCGGTTTCGACGTCTGCCGGATATCCAACAATTTTATAGTCACGCCATCAAACTTGGTTTTTAATGGGTACAGTCCTAGAAGAGCACGCTGCAGATCATAAATGTTCTTCGCCGTCATCTCGTCCCATTTCACTAAAGAGGTCTTTGATGTAATCTTAGGTGCTACAAAGTGTAATTATCAAGAAATATCAATGAAATAATTTAAGTAGTTAAAACATTAATGTATTTTGTCGCTTAGTACAGCAGCAAAGACAAATTACCGTACGTTACACCTAATTTTCCCTGAGGCCTCGAAGAAGATAATACCTGTGGCAATTTTCCTATCACATCAATCAGAACATTCGCACCCAGCTTTGCTAACTTCATATTTAATTCTGGTCGAGTTTCATCTGCATGAATATCTATCTTTTCCTGTGTTACTATGTCTCCAGTATCAAACCTGCCGTAACAGAGTAATAAAAAACCGTCTATCGATCTAAATGGTGCAATCGAGATAATATTAAGATTGTAACATTCGTTCTTCTACCAATAAAACTTAGAAACATGCAAATGACTCTTGATGTTTCTTTATCAATTAAAAAATTAGAAAAATGAAGTATGTATATAATATCTATAAAAATCTTTTGTGTTGGGGAAAATATAAAATCATATATAAAAAGAAAATATGAGCAAGAGAAAATAAGCACTTTAAACAGTATGCTGATATTTCAAAAACAATATTAAGAAACAAATTTTTTAAAGGCTTTACTTTTCTGCCATCCTCATGATTGTAATTCCTGTCTGTGTGTCTCCTTTCATTAAGGTATAAATGTCTGGAGCGGCTCCTCTCCATCGTGGCAATAGACTATTGTGAACATTTAACATACCACTGTGACAAAAAATAGATATATTAATAACGTATTATAACAGTTTATGGACTGGACACATGTTGTGGATAAATAAAATGACTTACAGTGGAAAAGAATTTATAATATTTAATGGTATCAGATGGCCAAAGGCGACAACTATTCCGATATGAAAACCCTGTGGATTGTTTTCAAGGGGCCATTCATTAACAACGATTCCCTTCTCCTCTGCATACTGCACAACGACATTCTTTTTCCTTTTACACACCGATACGACTTCTAATCGACAGAGTTTCTTGGCTCTGCTGTAGATTTAAAAAACCAATTTTATAAGTATACTCTTCACGTTTTCACATTTCTTGTATTGTAATATTTAATTACCTATTAAATAAAATTTACAAATAAACTATTGATAAAGCTACTTCGATACTAACTATTTGTTATACAAGCTTTGTAAGCTTTCCAGAGAAAAGTTACTCGTTCCAAAAAACAATACACTCCAGGGACCACCGGCTGGAGATGAGTGCGACTGTCTCTTTCGAATGTGATGCGCACAGTACGAAAAGGTTAGCTCACGTGATTTATCATTTCTCTTGAAGATTGCATATAAGGGCAAGTGTATTTTTATTACACGTGTTGAAAATGTAACGTTAAACATACTATATTCTCACAAAGAAGATTTATGACTAGCAATTACGAGGTAACGTGTAAAAACATTCTCATCGCACGTCTGATACTACATGTGTATATGAACAATGTGTTTGTTTTGGACAAATAAATACACACGATATACACGTTTTTTTTTTTAATAAATTTTCATTCGTTAATTTTCATTCATCAAATAACTTTCATTATCAAAATACCCCATCAAACTTGCAATATGGTAAAATAACATCTTTCGTCGTCGGTTTTTTACTTGAAAAAAATTAAATAAGCGACATATATAACTTCGAGAGGTATTTGGAATATCACGTAAGAGGAAAGTACGAAAAAACAAATTTTGGAAACAGAGCTAAAGTATATAAATCATTAACAGAATTTTTTTGTGCTTCTCATATGCTTCTTATATGCTCTCCGTTATATTATCAAAGACGGCCGGCCCTGGGAAAATTTTCGAGATTATAGGCTCGGCTCACCAACTCCGATTACCTCGGATCTATGGCTACGGTTACACCGTACGACTGATAGCGACCTGACCTATATCGTGACCCAAAGTAGGTCTAGTCACCAACCGTTTATACCGAAAGGGACTTAAAAAATGGTTGGGTCATATTTAGTCCACGCTGGTCCGAATTAGAGCCATCTATCGTATTTTGTACAAATTATTTCCATATGGACCCAAGAATCGCTAAACGCATGCGCATTAAGTCATGAAAAAGGCGCTTATAGCAAGTAGACGTAAGTATGGCTACCGGTTTAACCTAACTCTCAAATTCAACAAAACAGCTGTTCGAGCAAAATGGCTACGAAGCTTCAGGTCGGGTCAGTCGCGAATTTACACCGAGAAAGCAGACGACCTATTTTAGGTGAGGGCGCCAAAAAATACGGCCTGACCTACAACAGGTTGGGTCAGGTATAGTAGTATTTACAGCGAGCGGCCTAAATAATGTGACCTGAATTAGGTCGAATTTAGGGTATAGGCCGCGGAAAAAACGTACGGTGTAAACCAGGCCTATAATAGGAGCTTAAGCCATAAGCAATGGGCGAATCACAGTCGATTATTCCCCTCAGACTGTAATTGGTCAATTTCTTACAGCTTGAGTCTTAGGCCGGTATTCATAGTCAGTTCTTATATTCAAGATCATCTCAAGTTCAGCTTTAAGGTGTTACGAACCAATAAGAGAGCCACATTAGCATATTAAGACATTACTTAAGACGGTCTTGAAATAAGAATCGACTATGAATACCGGCCTTAAAACACCTATTGTAGTATTCTTTTAGATCATCCAATAGCAGCGAGAGCTCATTGATCCGCTCCGCAACAGTTGAGTCTGCTGAACGCGACCAATCATAAAACGATTGTAAAACTGTTGTGTTCTGCCACCGACGAGATCTCGTTAGTGGTTCTGTTGAATGCAGCCAATGCAGACGACCATCAAGTGATAAGTTAATGGGCGCATTCAAGTCGATAAATCGACTAATTTGTTCACCGAGTAAGGGTATATCCACACGAACTTGTATAGCCGCATAAACGTATGCATAAAGAAAATTGCAATAAAATCCAATTGCATTTTTCTTATAAAGACGCATGCAAAATGTGATTGGATAATTTTCGTCGTACGTTTATGCGGCTATGCAAATTTGTGTGAATAATATACACTAATGGCCGCAGTACAGACTCTTGCATAAAGATAAATTTTCACGAACTGCTCAAACAGGCTGTTTCAGCGTCAATAAGGATCACGTGATCAAAATGAACGCTTGATATTCGTCAATTTTGACAACGTGATCCTTTCTGTCGCTGAAACAGCCTGTTTAAGCAGCTCGTGAAAATTTACCTTAACGCATAATACATAGTGAGTGCATAAGGGAATCGACCAATCGAAATTCTTCTTTTCCATGGAATGAGAGGAAAGAAAAGATTCTGATTAGTTGATTCGCTTATGCACTATGCACCATTCTTAAATTATTTCGCTTTATTCTAGAAAAATATTCGAGAGAAACAAACTGTATCAAAATTAATATGAAGTATCATACTAATAAGTGATTTAGTAGTTAGAATTTAAATTACTCTTGTAAAGTTAATGTGTTACAGATTTTTAAAGAAACGCATCGTGAAGAAAGATTAAAGTCTCAATTTAAATTATTCATAATTAAAGAATTATTAGATATACTACTATTTCAGAAAAATTTTATACTTGAAACCTTCATAACGTAGCTAAAAAGTATGATATTAAAAAGCGAAATAATATTTTTTAGGGAATAAAAAATATATTTATGATTTCAGAATTTCAAGACAACGTCAACCATTTTTTTTAAAATAATCAAACGTCGTATACAAAAATCAAATTTTACAATATCAAATATCGCAAAAGTATGGCAAAAAAGCCATTTTTTATACATTAAATCTTTTTAATTATTTCAAAATCGAACGTGTCAGTGAAATTTAACTTGTGATAACATTTTCAGCATCCAAAAATCTATAACAGACACTTTGTCTGGTTCCAAGTAATTAAAAAGAAACATTTGTTTGTAAACGTAATATTTTGTTATATCCCATACAGCACAAAAAGATTGCAAAATGATTGAAGATATATCTCATTGCATTATTGTAATATTGCAAATAAATTGCGCAATGTATCAATCCACGTAACCCACTCAATTTTTTTTCGTTAAGGTCGGCAATGATTTTTAAATGTACATGATAAAAAAGTTGATATGTATTTCTTAACGAATGTCTTAATTTACGAATAGCAAAAATTCGAGGAAGAAAACATAATGACAAAAGGAGCAGGCGAATTATATTTCTTGAGGAACAATTATTATTGAGAGAATTTCCTCAGTAAGCAAGAAACATTTTGGAACATTTAAACAATATATTTTAGGAACGTTGTAACATTTGTTGCTGAAATCTTCCAAAGTACGTCCCTTATTTATATACTGAGACATCGTTAGACATGGATCATGTCTTCATGCTGCGAATGTCACATATGACCGTAAACAATGTGATTTGCTTCCTAAGTTTGAATATTACAATGTGATTTGCTTCTTAAGTTTGAATATTACATTTTCTAGAAATTCCAAAGCGCTTTTCGTCCTGTAAATTTGTGTTGCTTCACAAAACATAACGATCGATTACAATTTTACTTCTTACAAATATCATAGAATTATATTAGCATTCATGGAGCGAGTAAAAGTTTTAAACGAATATTATACTAATCTAGATTATGATGATAAAGAAAAAGTGAGTATTGATATGTGCAGCGTATAATAATATATTGTTGATAATTTATGAAATTTAATATTATTGCTAAAAGAATCTCCATTTTTTGTATGTAACGTGTAATACTGCTTCCTGTGCGTATTTTTAGGAACTACTGGAGAAGAAGCTACAAGATCTAATTAACATGACATGGCTTAGGTCTAACGATGATATATCAAAGAGGTAAATAACCCATACAGTACCGAAAGTTTTCAGAAACATCTCAAAAATATTTCAACTGAAAAGTGAAACGTTTCATAAAAATTGCGAAATACGTCTACAATATTTCTGAGACAGCTCTGAAATAGCAAAATGTCCGCGATTCTTGCACATGAAATCTTGTTGAAAGGTTGATGAAATATCATAGCAGAAAGAATCTCCAATCTTTTTGAAATATTAGAGGTTTCCAAAGAGGTTTCAACCATTTTAGTATTACAAAAATGATATTTGATTGATACTTAAATAATATTTAAATATTGTTTAAGTATCAATTAAACATATATTTAAATATCATTACTGAAGTACTTAAAATTTATTAAGAGTTTTATGATCTGTTTACAGATTACAAAATTTATTGAAATAAACTTAAAGTATTTCTCAAAAATAATAATTATACCGCCAACTATTTTGATTAATTAATCATATTATATGTATATCATATTATAAACACTTATACATAATCTATTAAAAACTCATACTATTAAAAAATCATCTGCAGTTTCCACACAATATCGTCCCAGATAGCCAAGCGTGATATAGCATATTGTGCAAACTATAATGCATTGCATATGTTGATATATATTTACTGTACATTTGTTGACATCAAAATAGGATACGTTATGAATGATCCTATTACAACAACATATGATTGCTTATATATGTAATTAGTTGTCGAAATTTCTAGAGCAAACTATAAGCAATGGTGGTTTACACATTATGTTGTCGGCAACATGTTAGCATCGCAAAAATTCGAATTCTATTGAGTTCAACGCCACAGACGTAATTCTGTCTCACCTTGTCCTGAATTTGTCGAAATTGGTTGCTGTAACGTTTTCGGCAACATGTTAGTAAATACACTGCATTTGGCTGTCTGAAATTATTCATATACAAAAGTTTTTCGCAATTAAATCAGAACAAGTCATTCATATACCCAGATAGCCAAATACCTCTGAGATTGCCGTCATGTTGCTGACAACCAATTTCTAGAAGAAATTCAAGTCAAGGTGCTTCGTCATTGTGTGTCTTAGGTTGTACTCATATAAATTCGACATCAGATTGCAGCAAATTAACGGCAATTTGTTGATATTAGTATATTTCCTCATTGTCAGCATGTTGCCGTCACATTGCTAGTAACATACTATACTAATATTTCTGATTGCTTGCTTTCAAAATTCCATTAACTATAAAATACTTGTATAATCATTCATGTTGCTCAGTACGACAGGTACTTGATAGGATGACGGCAAACAACTATTCGACACTCATCCAGTGCATTAGTTTGCTTGATATGATTAATCACGCTTGGTTATCTGGATACAAAAGTTTTTCGCAATTAAAGTAGAACTTAAGTCACAATAACATCAAAATAACATCAAACTGAACAATGTGATTGAACAAAAAAATGACTTTTAGTAAACATTTTAGAGCCATTTTAACATCATGATGATTTTTTGTTCTGTTTAAATGTTTTTCAATTTATTGTAGATATGATAGATTTTAGAAACATTTCTGTTAAACATTTCATATGACATATTGCAGAATCTTTTCAGAATTGTTGCACATGATACGTGAAAGGTTAAAACATTTCTGAAAGTTTTCTGCAATAATTGGTGCTATATGGGAAAGATAGAATTTTTAAATGGAATAATAAGAAATATAAAAGTTGCTTTCATCTTTGTTAGTTTTAATGATCTTTTTTTTGCATAGAATACAGATACTGACAGAGACAATATATCAGAATATGCCGTTTTTTTCATCTATTTTTAAACATATAGATGTAATTTTTACTATTTTACACTACTTAACTGAGTACTCTCAGATACTTTCTAATAAATCAATAGCAACTTCAGGTACCTATAGTAATATTATTCTCGCATTTACAATTGTAAAAATATCATTATTTACGTTATTTGTGTTTTTATTTTATTTTTTCTGATAAATAAAAATAACAGATAGCACAATAATGAACATATTAAGTTGGTTATTTATGAAAGTCTTATAATACCTTCTATTGTTTTTGTAGAGTACCATCCTAATATTATACCCGAATTATTAGTGATTACACTCGTTACTGTGTGTACAGGATCTGTGATGCATTCATTTTTTCTAAATTGTTTCATGTAACTATATTTTCTTCACTAATGTAGTTATTCTCACACTTATTTATCGAGAAATTTTTATATTAAAATTATATTTTATAAACTTTTATAATATTTTTTCTGTATTTTTTAGAGATATGTCACAAAATATTACAGAAATATATAATGAAATAAGTTCTACGATACAACGTACGGTACAAAGAAATATTTATTCATATTGGACGTTTTCCAACAAAGATAGCTGATACAATTGTAATATAGAAAATCGTTTCATCCTTGTTGTTCGCCAATAATAAAGAAGGATGAAATGATTCACCATATTTACTCTGTGTTATCTGTTTCTTGTTGGAAAATGTCCATTGTGAGTTATTTATAAAAATATGTTTTTATCTTATAATTAAAATTTTTTATATAAAATGTATTTATACAGGCGAACCTTATACAAGAAATGAAATGATAATCTTAGAAGATTCAGATTTGTATGCAGTTATTAATTGTTTAATAATAACAGACCATTTTCCTTTATATAAAATATGGGTGCAAAAACGAGTGCATGAGAAATTTGTATGGCTCATGAAGAATTATCGTTCTACATTATCCATAACTATTGATACATTTCAATCAGTGAAAGATATTCAATTTCTTCCATATGACAACATAATAAGTATAGTATCCATATGGTCGGAAGATATTGTAGCTGCGAAGAATTTAGCATTATCTATAAATGTATATTGTTTAAATTATTTGAAGACAGTATATTGCCGAGAATTACTTTGAACTTCATTAAAATTCTTTTTCTATTTCATAATTTTTCAGAGTCATGTAGTATTCATAAATACATATATGGATTTCTACGGTAGTATACTACTTTGGATTTATAAACACATATCTATGCAATCTCGAAGGAATACTGAATGGGTGATGAATAATATTACTCACCAAAATGAACCAATTATTCAAAATCAAGAATCTAGTACGAATGTAGTACATTTGTCATCTATCATAAAAATAAACGACATTTCTGTTGGTAATCTTTTTTATGATGGTGCGTGGCAAAAACCTATAAAAAGCATGTATTGGAAGCATAATGACAGTTTCTGGGCAAATGCAACACAGTAAGAATGCACACGTTTTCTTAATCTTCAAATTTTACTAGATTAACTGAACTTATTGTAATCTTTACTTAAATTTTAAAAAATTGAGAAAACATACATTAAACTTTTAATCAATTAATCAATTTATTGTTATTACAGCACCGATATAAAAAAATGCTATCAATCTGCTAACAAAGGATTCAAAACTTGGAGTAATATGTCTATGAAGGCTAGAATACAAATATTATCTAGATTTATATCCATATTAAAACTTAATGGGTATATCAAGTTATCGAAAAGCATTTTTATATTCATATAGTAATATCTTATATATATATATAAGATAATATATACATAATATCTTATATATATATATTCGTTTATTCTTGATAACTTTTCAGTAATTATCTCTTCGTTTTTCCTTTTTAGCAAATTTGTATTAGCAGCTATAGTAGAAAGGTGGATGAGATTCCCATATCTCTATGAAAGTATACGAGGACACATTGAAAATGATATGATAGAAATATTACAAACTCATATTCCATTAGGTGTTATCATACTTAGGGAGGAAAATGAAAACATTTTATTTTTCCGATTAATGCAAACTTTAATTGCTGGTAATTCTGTCATTGTAATGTTTGATGCAAACTTCTGTAATCTGTCATCACATTATGACATGTTTTCGAAGTGTGGAATACCTCCAGGTGTTATAAATTTATTATCACATGAAAACACAAGTACGTTGGAATTTAAATTATGCTTAGAAGATTATGCAACCTATGCAAATAGATATTTCTTGAAAGGCACTTCGAAAGAAGCATATGTTCTTCCATTTAAAAGACTTACTATAACAAAACGGATTATAATCCCTCTTCAATAATTTTGATAATGCAGGGATGTAGTATTTGTGTTAGATATATGTCTAAAAGTATAAACATCTTGACATTTATTTTAATATTGATTTCAAAAAAATAATTATTGTCGTTTAATTAACTGGTCAAAATAAAGATAAATAATGTGTAGATAATCGTATTACATCTTGTAAATAAAAGTTATATTAAATAAACATTCATGCAATTTATGTTTTTATTTTCATGTTTTTATTTGTATACATATGCAGAAAATTGTAAAATTATTGTTATACATAAATTTAATGCTTTTACTCACATATTATTCATGTTTTTAAAATGTGTTTTCTGTAAATATTGATTTTTAGTAATTAAAAAAAGAAAAAATAGTTTTATTATATATACTTTTTTCTTTTCGAATATTTCATGTAAGCAAATATAGATGCGGTATAAAAGTATCTTATCTATTTAATTAAATAACTAGAAATGGATGGAGTACAGACAGATAAATGAACATATTCGTTTTTCTGTAATATTCTTTATTACGTATATCCGTTTTAGACTTATTATGTCACATTTATATACAACGACTTAATCATTGTTAATAATTATATGAATTAACATATTTCGTATAAATATTTTTGTGATGTTCCTTGTTTTTTAGTATAATTACTATTCGACTGATATGAATGCGAAATAATTCAGATAATACCATTTTAGTCCATTCTTAGAATGAAACACTCCTTAAACATGAGTTAGCGCACGTCTAAAAAAATACATGTCTTTTAGATTTTTATGTTTAAAAACATATTTCACGGAGAATCAAATCGATGCCGGACGGTTGGCTGACGTCCCTTGTCAGACTTGGAGTTTCGGCGTTTCGTGGCGACAACACATACTACCTAAAAATTAATTTTCGGATCATCAAACTGTGCTTATCATACAGAACTGCCAAAAAGATACATACTTTCATGATTTTAATAATTTTAATATTTTAAAATGTATATATATATATGCAATATATATATATTTATAATTTTAAGTAATGATTTTGTATTTCAACTTAAAATGTTAATATTTTATCGGAATGAGAATTTTTCGATGTATAACTTTTCAAATTTTAATATTCATGATCATCCGTTTTATTGTCGTCGTCGTCATCTATTTCGTCTGCTATTTCGGCTTTATCATGGTCCATATTCTCTAGCCTTTCCAATTTTCTAGCAACATTTTCCTTTTCGTCTTCGATAAGAATCAAGTAGCGAAAAAGCCGAATTTCACGGTTACTCAGTACGATATTTTTACTCGTCGCTTCTTCCATTCTCTTTTTCAAATCTGACAATTCGGTCGCAATCTTTCGTTGCTTCTTACGCGCTTTTACAATCGCCGGTCTTATGTGCATTTGAATCTGTTCTTCGCAAAGCTCCGCAAAAAGACACTCATGTTCCGGCTTTATAAGTCTGTCAATAATAAACAAAACCATTATTTGTACTAGTCTATTATTCATGGGAAGAATTAATTATTCACGAGAAAATTGCGAATAAAATGACACACCTAGACATAGCATTATAAACTTGAGGTACGAGACTTAAAACATCGCTACTCGCATAAATTAGCATCTCGCGAGTAATGGGTCGTCGAGACCAATAACGTTGATCCTTACGATAAATATTTTTCAATTGTTCCTTTAGCGGATTACACGGAGCACCATAATGATCGCACAAAGTGTTCAAATTAACATTTTTAACTTTGTACACAGGCTTCCCCGTTTCTTGAAACTGAAGCACTGCGTGCGCAGCCTATAAAAGATATTGCCATTTCATATTACATTTATAATGATACGTTATTTCTATATAAAAAAATGCAAAGAACGTTAAGTATCTGTGTTAAAAATATTCGTTAACGTAATATTAAATTGATTATATAGATTGACACTGTCTATTTCTACAATCGTGAATCACCTGCAAAAATGAACACAAATTTACATGCTTGAAGCAGTTAATTGTCTACCTTTGTGAAGTAATTAATATCTCTTATGTATTTTTATCTATTATATATTGTTATATATATTTTACCTTAGTAACATGAGGATGTTCCAGTAGCTTCTGGAGAGTACCAGCTTGAACGAGGTCCGGGCACGTGACTAAATCGAATACATACGCTTGACCGCTCATTGTTGTATTGATTTGTACAACAATCAGCTGTCCTTTAACACCAAGATTTACGCCCTCGCAATCGAAAGAAACGATCATCTTGCCGTCAGGTGGAGGTTTTCGAGGATTTTCTTAACGAATTTCTTATTTTATGAATGGCAAAAATTCGAGGAAGAAAACGTAATAGCAAAAGGAGCAGGTGAATTATTTCTCTAGAAACTTTATATTGAGAGAATTTCCTCAGTAAGCAAAAAACATTTAGTTTGTTTTCAACAACATTTTAGAAACGTTGTAACATTTGTTGCTGAAATGTTCCAAAGTGTCGCTTACTTATACCGATTGTAAGTCGTTTAGACATAGATGTCTTCATGCTGCGAATGTCACATATGAATGTAAACAATATGTGATTTGCTCTCTACTTCTTAAGTCTGAATATTACATTGTCTAGAAATTCTAAAGCTCTTTTCGTCCTGTAAATTTGTGTTGTTTCATAAAATATAACGATCGATTACAATTTTACTTTCTTTTTACAAATATCATAGAATTATATTGGCATTCATGGAGCGAGTGAAAGTTTTAAATAAATATTATACTAATCTAGATTATGATGATAAAGAAAAAGTGAGTATTGACATGTGCAGTATATAATAGTACATTGTTGATAATTTATAAAATTTAATATTATTGCTAAAAGAATCTCCATTTTTTGTATGTAACGTGTAATATTTCTTAACTTATGCATATTTTTAGGAACTACAGAAGAAGTTAAACAATATCATTGATACGATATGGCTTAGGTTTAATCATAACGATGATATAACGAAGAGGTAAATAAAGACAGAATTTTAAAATAGAATACTAATAGACATAGAAGTAGCTTTCATCTTTGTTAGTTTTAATGATCTTTTTTTTGCATAGATTGGAGATACTGGGAAAGACAATATATCAAAATATGCTGTTTTTTGCATCTCTTTTTAAACACGTAGATGTAATTTTTACTATTTTACGCTATTTAACTGATTACTCTGTGATAATCGCCAATAAATCGGAAGTAACCTCAGGTACCTATAGTAATATTATTCTCGCATTTACAATTGTAAAAATATCGTTTTTTTACATTATTTGTGTTTTTATTTTATTTTTTCTGATGAAGTAAAAATAACAGATAGCACAATAATGAACGTATTAAGTTGGTTATTCATGAAAGTTTTATCTTCCATATTCTTTTATTGTTTCTGTAGACTACGGGTTAGATGACATACCCAGTTTGTTAGTAATTACACTCGTCACTGTCTGTACAGGATCTGTGATGAATTCATTTTTTCTAGATTGTCTCATGTAACTATATGTAAAACATTCTCTTCACTATAATGTAGTTATTCTCATACTTATTTTTTTATCCAGGAATTTTTAAAATTCCTTATTAATTATTCCTTATTAATTAAAATTAATATTTTATAAACTTTTTATAATTTTTTTACTGTATTTTTTAGAGATACATCACAGAATATTATAGAACTGTATGATGAAATAAATTCTGTGCTAAAATGTACGGTAACAGAGAAATATTTATTCATTCTTGGACGTTTTCCAACAAAGACAGTTAATAGAGTACGGTCAACGCGATTTAAAGCGTTTTCTGACTGGTCATTTCGTAAAATTCTTTCTTCTAATGGGTCAATCAAACGCTTTAAAGCAGAGCTGTCCAAGGTCGATGTTTTTTGGCTTGAAATCGAAATGTGTCGGTATTCACACCTGTTACTGTTCTTATTCTTTACTTCATAGCTGTTTTGTCATAGCGTACGACGCTTGGTCTCAGGGATGACACTAGTTTTGAAATCATTAAAAATTTTTACCTAGATAGCAAAGCGTGTTTCAGCAAAATCTCGCAAATCTGTGATTGCTTATGATGCTGACAACTTACCGTAGATTTGTCTTCAACGATTTCGAATATACCGACATTGTAGCAACATACAGACAATGTGTATACGTATTGCCAGCAGTTTAACAGCAAGATAGCTACATCAATGTTATCTTGCGTTGTCAGCAATATGACAGCATTGTATAATGCTGCATATTATTATGGTAACATGATGGCAATAGTACGAATTTTGATGATGACGATTTTAAAGTTGTCGGCAAATTACTGGCAAGTTGCTACTCAATGTTATTATATCGTGAAGGCATCAAGTTGCCAACAAATGAGGACTCAGTTGCTGCAATTCTGGTAGCAACACATACTTAGCAATGCATACTTAGCAAGCAATATGCCAGCAACAAGACAAACACGTTGCTACCTGGGTATCTTTCACTATGTTAAAAAATATTCTTTTATTCATATTTTTATAGTTAAATATACTACGAATAGTAGTATTTTGTAATATTAGTAACAGAATACTTTTAAACATAGTGAAAGACAGGTCAAAAACTTTTATCGATTTCGGACTAGTGTCGTTCACGAGACCAAGCATCACGCGCTATGACAAAACAGCAATGAAGTGAGGAGTAGGAACGGTAATGGACGTAAATGCCGATACATTTCAATTTCAAGCCAAAAAAAACACCGATTTTGGACAGCTGCTTTAAAACATTTATAGTGAGACCGCAGCCAAAGTTGTAACATAGCGTTTTCGAATGCAATGGGTTTGAATCCGACCTAGTTCGATTAACCCATGTCTGGCCAGAAAGTATTATGACCTCGTCCAATCAGAAATCAAAATGAAGCATGTGACGTTATTGATATGACCCGGGTTTGTTAAAATCCCGTGCAAAAAAATGTGCAGTTAAAATCCACTGCACTCGAAAACGCTAATAGAAAATCGTTACATCTTTGTTGTTCGCCAATGATAAACGAGAATGAAATGATTCACTGTATCTACTCTGTGTGACATCTGTTTCTTGCTGGAAAATGCCTATGTGTGTTATTTATAAAAATGTTTTTCTTATAATTAAAATTTTTTATGTAAAATATTTATACAGACAAACCTTATACGAGAAATGAAATGATAATCTTAGACGATTCAGATTTGTATGCAGTTATTAATTGTTTAATAATAACAGACCATTTTCCTTTATATAAAATATGGGTGCAAAAACGAGTGCATGAGAAATTTGTATGGCTCATGAAGAATTATCGTTCTACATTATCCATAACTATTGATACATTTCAATCAGTGAAAGATATTCAATTTCTTCCATATGACAACATAATAAGTATAGTATCCATATGGTCGGAAGATATTGTAGCTGCGAAGAATTTAGCATTATCTATAAATGTATATTGTTTAAATTATTTGAAGACAGTATATTGCCGAGAATTACTTTGAACTTCATTAAAATTCTTTTTCTATTTCATAATTTTTCAGAGTCATGTAGTATTCATAAATACATATATGGATTTCTACGGTAGTACACTACTTTGGATTTATAAACACATATCTGTACAATATGAAATAAATTCTGAATGTATGATGTTGAATATTAATTACCAACATAAATTAATTAATCAAAATCAAGAATCCAATACGAATTTAGTACATTTATCATCTGTTGTAAAAATAAACGATATTTCTATTGGTAATCTTTTTTATGATGGTGCATGGCAAAAACCCATAAAAGGCATGTATTGGAAGCATAATGACAGTTTCTGGGCAAATGCAACACAGTAAGAATGCACACGTTTTCTTAATCTTTAAATTTTACTAGATTAACTGAACTTATTGTAATCTTTACTTAAATTTTAAAAAATTGAGAAAACATACATTAAACTTTTAATCAATTAATCAATTTATTATTATTACAGCACCGATATAAAAAAATGCTATCAATCTGCTAACAAAGGATTCAAAACTTGGAGTAATATGTCTATGAAGGCTAGAATACAAATATTATCTAGATTTATATCCATATTAAAACTTAATGGGTATATCAAGTTATCGAAAAGCATTTTTATATTCATATAGTAATATCTTATATATATATATAAGATAATATATACATAATATCTTATATATATATATATATATTCGTTTATTCTTGATAACTTTTTAGCAATTATCTCTTCGTTTTTCCTTTTTAGCAAATTTGTATTAGCAGCTATAGTAGAAAGGTGGATGAGATTCCCATATCTCTATGATAGTATACAAGGATGCATTGAAAATGGAATGATAGAAATATTGCAAACTCATATTCCATTAGGTGTTATCATACTTAGGGAGGAAAATGAAAACATTTTATTTTTCCGATTAATGCAAACTTTAATTGCTGGTAATTCTGTCATTGTAATGTTTGATGCAAACTTCTGTAATCTGTCATCACATTATGACATGTTTTCGAAGTGTGGAATACCTCCAGGTGTTATAAATTTATTATCACATGAAAACACAAGTACGCTGGAACTTAATTTATGCTTAGAAAATTATGCAACCTATGCAAATAGATATTTCTTGAAAGGCACTTCGAAAGAAGCATATATTGTTCCATTTAAAAGACTTACTATTATAAAACAAATTTCAATCCCTCTTTAATAATTTTGATAATGTATGGCATGGATGTAGTGTTTGTATTAGATATATGTCTGAAAGTATAAACATTTTGATACATTTACGTTAATATTGTGATTTCAGAAAAATAAATTTATGTCGTTTAATTAACTGGTCAAAATAAAGATAGATAATTTATAGATAATCGTATTACATCTTGTAAATAAAAACTATAAACATTCATGCACCTTTTGTTTTTATTCATGTACTTTTATTTGTATACATATGTAGAAAATTGTATACATATGTAGAAAATTGTAAAATTATTGCTATAAATTTAATGATTTCACTCACATACTATTCATGTTTTTAAAATGCGTTTTCTGTAGATATTGATTTTTAGTAATTAAAAAAAGAAAGAATATTTTTTTATGCACTTTTTTTTCGAATATTTCATATAAGCAAATATAGATGCAGTATAAAAGTATCCGTTTAGTTAAATAGTTAGAAATGGATGGGGTGTAGACAAATAAATGAACATGTTAATTTTTTTCTGTAATATTCTTTATTACGTATATCCGTTTTGGACTTTATTTCGCATTTGTATGCAACGAATTAGTCATTGTTAATAATTATGTAGATCAGCAATCTTTCATATAAATATTTTTGTGATGTTCCTTGTTTTTTAGTATAATTACTATTCGACTGATATAAATGCATTATAAAATAATTCAGATAATATTATTTTAGTCCATTCAGAAAATATCGCTAGTAAAAATTTAATATCACCCAGGTAATTAGAAAAGAAAATGTATATTAATAAATAAAAAGAATGGCATTAAGACATTTTCTTTTCTGAAAATCAGGACGAACGAAATAGTAAAAATCCAATCAAGAAATCTGCAAATTATATCATTATCAAGCAATATTGTACAATTGTTCTGTTAATCCTTAGCACTCATCCTCATTTATATACTGGATTGTTTTGTCATTGATTTTCTAAAAGTAAAAATACCTGTATAATTTTTCTCGTTTATGTTTATTGAATCCACAATTAACAACACATTAATAATTTAAGTTAATAAGAATTAATTTTTTATTAAAATTTTTAATAATCCCGCAGGCAATTATCCCAAAATAAATATATGAGTGCAAGGGATAAAAATATGAATGATTATCAATGTACGTGTAAAATTTATAAATATATAATTGATATTATATATTTATAAAAATCTAATATATAATAGAGAATTGAAAAAAGATCTATGAACGTGACATGAATAAAATTGAACCCAAACCTAAGGATGCATAATTTAAGTTTTATGCATTCTTATGAGAGATTTATATTCTCGTCGAATTTTCGTCCTAAATATAATTTATGTGTATATAGAAGGCGAGTATTTCTCAAATAAAATTTCTGTATATCGAGGATATTATTCATATTAGTATAAACGTACGCGTGCAAAATTATTCTGATATAAACGCACGCAAATAACTGCCGGAATAATAATCCAAATATCAAAATTGTTTCCGCGATGAAGTATATAAACTTGCACTTTCTAATAACAACGCAGTTACGCATCCTCCAATAAGGATGCCTAGTATTATTATTTTGCTTTCCAATATAATGAAATATAATAATCAAACATCTACATTAAAATACTAGACAACACCCGATGTACTTGTCTCACATTCTCAAGAATTTTATAAAAAATATTGCTAGTAGTCGGCGTTTTGATTAGATCAAAGAAACATAAGTATATATACTATAGTAGCTTCTAGCGTACTTTATGAATAGTATATACGAGATAGTCAAACAATTTGATACTAGTTGAGCCTCTCGATTAATAATAAATGAGAATGTATCAATGATTCGCTTACATAATTTGTCTTTCGGCTACTATATCTTTGTAGTATGCTTTTAATATTAAAAAAGAATTGCATGATCGATATTAAATGTATATTATCTGTCCATGTGTAAAGTATTGCACTAAAAACACTGACAATTTACGATGACAATGATTTATTTAGATCTTTCGAAATCGTCACTTTCCTCGCTCTCTGGCAGTTTACTTATTAATGATATGTTATTAGAAGAGTATAAATGCAGATCTATGTGACACGAATAATGCGTTTATCTTATTTAATACTATCAGATTATTAACCATTTACTGGAAGTGTGAGCATAATTATTCATCAAGCACGTAATTAAATAGAAATATAAAATGTATCAATCCATTTATTGTATATGTTCTATATTAAGTTGGCACTTGTATAGCTATATACGAAAATAAGTTGTATCTGTAATCGATGTAAGGAAGAAGTCTGCATAAGTTTATTTCGCGTGCGTAAGCTTAAATCCTGTGAGGAAAAAGCATTTATTTGTTAAACAGATGCTGTTATGCTCTATTACTGCCGACAATTCGTCTCTTGTGATAAGTGACGCAAATTAGGCCATAGAACTAAAAAATTAGCGATTTTAATGCAGTACTTCACATAAAAATGTTTCGCAAGCATGATATGCATTCTGTTAATTTTGCAACGCTATTAAAAAAGCGTCAGCAATCGTTACCCTAAACATGATTCTTCTGTTCGATATTTGTACATATATGTATATATTTTGTCTAAAGAGACAATATTTAAAAAAATCTTTTAGCAGCTTAATCCCGAAGCAAACATAAAAAGCTACAAGATGTATGTTAAAAATCACAAAATTTACGGCTGATAAAACCTTATTAGCGCTTATAACTTGACACTACTACTTTTGTAACTAAAACGATTCGATCTTTCTTAAATACTTGTAAAAGAAAGATAATCTTCAAGCGGATAATACCTCATATTAAAATTAATAATCCTTTTCCAAAAATCTGAAGATTATATCGTCAGATCTGGAAAGGCATGTATAACAAGGCCTATCCATTTAAGACACTTTTTTTTTAAAGGAGCAGACATGTCAGAAAACTCGAGTTTCGCCAATTCTGCTCTATGAATCTTGTCATATATATTACATAAAATAGATAAATTTCAACTACTTAATTCTTTTATGCAATTGTTCCGTTTTTATAAAAAAACCTATAAATGGCAACTTTTCTACTACTTTCACAGCAGCTGTAATACCTACTTTTTTGGCGAATTCAATAATCTTACTCGCTCTTTTTCCTCTTCGCTGACAAACACTCTAGTAAATACTATATCACCTGTGCTAAGCGTTTGGCAAGCCACACTAGTTCCAGCAGCTTGGCGATCCGTTCGCGGACTGTCGGTCTTATCCTCTTGACACATACAGACACACTTGATAGGCGTTGAATTCGCATTGTTGGCGGAAAGCTGGTCAGTCGCGGAGCTCGTAACAGCTGACAGTATGGCTTCCAGTTTCTCAATCTTCTCCAGTTTATCCATCCGACCGTCCGAGAGTATTTCGTCCATCATTTGCATTGACTCAGTTAGTGGCATTCCGTGGCGACAATATGCCACCTAAAAATTAATTTTCATCAAACTATGCTTATTATACAGAACTTCCAAAAAGATAAATCTATACTTTCATTGCACTTTCTTATATCAACTATTTTTATCAACATGAGAAAATACGGTATTAAAAAATTCCAGGGTTGGGTTAATGTTTTTTTTTAATTGAATATAAAGTTAAAGTTAATGGCTTTACAAAATTAATACAGTTAAGTTAAAAGTTGAAGGAATAAAAAATTAACTTAACAAAAGTTAAGTTAATATTGAATTAACTTAAGTTAGAAAAAGTTAATTTCGAAAAAAATTATTTTTGAGGTCAAAATGTCCTAATTTTTCTTAAAATGAGAATTAATAACAAGTACAATATAGATTATCAAGTAAATTAAATTTTTATTTTTATTCACATATGATATAACATAACTTTTTAGGTTTTTACTTTTTAATAAGCCTTAAGCCATAAAAAATGGACCAATTAAAGTCAAATATTCTCCTCGTATGCGACTGTAATTGGTCAATTACTTATGACTTAAAGTTTAAAACACCTATTGTAGATCCGGACTAAGGCTTATGGTAAAAGGCATAAGCCAATCAGAGAGCTGTATTAGCATCTTAAAAAATTACTTAAGATAGTCTTAAAATATGAATGAATTACGAATATACGCCCTTAGTCTTATTATATTTTATTATTTTTCTAAGGCATTTAACAGAGATAAAAAAAATTTTTAACTTTTTTTAAACAAAAGTTAAAAAGTTAACGTATAAAAGTAACTTAGTTAAGTTAAAATTTAATGCATTTAAAATTAACTAAGTTAAGTTAAAAGTTATTAACTTTTTAACTTTTAACGTTCTAACTAGTTACTACCCAACACTAAAAAATTCTGAAAAAATTCTCAGAACTTTATGAGAAGAAAATAAATAATTTTGTCTGTCGCTGTTTTTCTGTAAAGTTGATAGTATTTGAGTAAAAAATTATTGAAAACCAATATTCAACAATTTAGTTATTAATATCTTGTTAACTATTGCGAAAATTGCAAAATGGTACAGGACTTTTCGACTCAGTTTAGTCCGTTCTATTTACACACGAGCATTTTGTAACTTACCGGACACCCTGTATATTACATATACATATACAATATACAAGGTGTCCCATTTTAAATAATGCATTAAGATTTCTCGAAAATTATGGTAGATCGAGAAATCTTAATGCATTATTTAAAATGGGACACCTTGTATATTATATATTTATAAATGTATATATATATTTATTTATAATTTTAAATAGTGATTTTGTATTTTAACTTAAAATGTTGATATTTTACCAGAATGAGAATTTTCCGATGTGTAGCTTTCCAAGCTTTGATATTCATGATCATCCATTTTATCGTCGTCGTCATCATCGCTGCTATCGGCCTTATCCTGGCCCATGTTCTCTAGCTTTTCCAATTTTCTAGCAACTTTATAACTTCCTTTGAGTTTTTCCTTTTCGTCTTCGGTAAGATCCAAGTAGCGAAGAAGCCGAATTTCACGGTTACTCAGTACAATATTTTTACTCGTCGCTTCTTCCATTCTCTTTTTCAAATCTGACAATTCGGTCGCAATCTTTCGTTGCTTCTTACGCGCTTTTACAATCGCCGGTCTTATGTGCATTTGAATCTGTTCTTCGCAAAGCTCCGCAAAAAGACACTCATGTTCCGGCTTTATAAGTCTGTCAATAATAAACAAAACCATTATTTGTACTAGTCTATTATTCATGGGAAGAATTAATTATTCACGAGAAAATTGCGAATAAAATGACACACCTAGACATAGCATTATAAACTTGAGGTACGAGACTTAAAACATCGCTACTCGCATAAATTAGCATCTCGCGAGTAATGGGTCGTCGAGACCAATAACGTTGATCCTTACGATAAATATTTTTCAATTGTTCCTTTAGCGGATTACACGGAGCACCATAATGATCGCACAAAGTGTTCAAATTAACATTTTTAACTTTGTACACAGGCTTCCCCGTTTCTTGAAACTGAAGCACTGCGTGCGCAGCCTATAAAAGATATTGCCATTTCATATTACATTTATAATGATACGTTATTTCTATATAAAAAAAATGTAAAGAACGTTAAGTACCTGTGTATCAAAAACATTCGTTAACGTAATATTAAACTGATTATATAGATTGACACTGTCATTTCTACAATCGTGAATCACCTGCAATAATGAACACAAGTTTATATGCTTGAAGCAGTTGTCTATCTTTGTGAAGTAATTAATATCTCTTATGTATTTTCATCTGTTATATATTATTATATATTTTTACCTTAATAACATGAGAATGTTCCAGTAACTTCTGGAGACCACCAGCTTGAACAAGACCCGGGCACGTGACCAAATCGAACACATACGCTTGACCGCTCATTGTACCGATTTGTACAAGAGTTAGCTGTCCTCTAACACCAAGATTTATGCCCTCGCAATCGAAAGAAACGACCACCTTGCCGTCAGGCGGAGGCTTTCGAGGATTTATTATATCTTCGGTAACTTGAAGACTTTCCCGCAAAGTCGCTATCACCTTAGTCTGCTGTAGTACTTTCAATTTCCATGCGTCGCCCATCTGGGCAGCTTGCAGACTGCGATCTCGTTCTGTGTTATCCGCCAGAGTTCTCATAACAATTGTATTGAATCTCTGTTTCAGAGACTGCTGTTGCAAACTCACGGGTGGTGAATTATTATTGCTTTCAACAGCAGGTAATGTGCACGCGTTCTGTAATGAATTAGGTTGAGATGTGGCATTATTGCATACGCTTTCTAATTGATCCAAAGGCGGCTGAGAGAGTTGGATCTTGCTCGGCGGAATAATCGGCATCACATTGTTTGTGTGAGCCACATTGTTGCTCTGATTGCGTTGATTACCGCTTGAAATCTTCGTTTTCGCGACTGCGGGTTCCATCACGGAAGATTTCGGTCGGCCTATCAACGTCACCAGATTCGTTTGCACGTGAAAAGCGTCTGGAAACATTTTTATAAAAGTAGACAGATCCTGTGACGTCTTGAATATACTTGTCCAGTTTTCATGGGAGAATTTTTCATTGACCGTACTGAATAACTGATCTATGAGAATCGGACCCTTTTGCTCGATACATACACAGAAAAAGTCTAACAGTTTCGCCGTGACGTCCGGATCTATCGGAATATCTGGCTCCAGTTCATGAAAGGGCTCCGGCTTCATGCCTTCATATTGTTTCAATATTACATTATCTTCGCTGACTACGAACGCATCGGGGTACTTCATGAGAAAATCACGAAATTCTTTATAGTGCTGACCGGATATATGCCTGACTTCCGGCGAAGCTTGCGATCGATGGCCCAAGAGACTTTTAATAGGCACCTCGGTACCTACTCCGTATTGCAATAGCTTATTAGTAAAGTATTCTACGGCCTCGCGGGCATAGTCGCGTTTACCCGATTTATTTCCGCTCTCCTCTTCCACGACTGGTTGAAACGTATTGACGGATACATACTCGCCGTCGATCAGAAAAAGTGCCGGATACTGCGCTAGAAATTTCTTAAGGCCACTTTGCGATCCTCCCGCTATTTGACGCATTTCCTTCGTGAATCCTTTAGCCCCGAACTGGCAACTTAGGTCGTGCAATGTACGTGGACCGCCCTTATCCATCAGACGTTCAAAGAAGAAGAGAAGAGTCATGTTTCTGACCATTTCGTACTCGGAGCTATCCATCTTTCATATGTATAGCTACACAATCAAGAAATTTATATTTATCACATACACTCGTTTTCCTTCAAAATGTGTCAAGACATTCCCTATAAAAAAAAATATCAATTTTATCGTGAATATTAAACTTTAAGATCATTATACTATTTTAAAAAATTCCTTTCCACCATTCTATTCATATATTATCATCTAAAATTTGAAAAAACGTTCCATATGGACTATTCATATAAAGAAACATTAAGATGATAAATATCTATTTATCAACTTTCTAATTTTTCTCTCCATATAAATACTCCATATAAAAAGCATCTTTTTAATTTTTTATAGATTATATATACATATGGAAAAAAAACTTCTTAAATCTTATCCCATAAATAGGATGGTCAGAAGAAATGATTTAACTAGTCGAATTCTTTGTAATATTGTACTTACTGTCATAGTAAAATTGAAATACCGAAGATAAAGGCACATCACTAATCTATCACCATTTTGTTTTCATGCCTTTCTTGTTTTTATGCAAAAAATATATAAGGGATTCGTCCACGATTGATGAGTATATCTACTGAGATTGAGCGATTTCCAGTTGAAGTAAATACTCCCAGAACCAGCATAATGGAGGAAAAGGCAGATCTGAAAAAATTGTTTGGGTGCTTCAAGGTACATATTGCGTCACATTTGAGAAGTCTTATCAAACAGACCTACCTTAGTCTCAATGTAGATAAAATTGTATTATAATAATCGCAGTCTGTCTTCAGTCATTGTTAATCGTCTCTGTTTTTCAGAAACGAATGGCTGGATGTATTATAAGATCTTCCTTCTCCTCTTCTTCCTACTCCTCTTCCTCCTGCAAATGAGAATAAATATTAACAGGATTATCTCTATAGTATACTAGAAGGCTTCCAAGTTCCGGTACGGTCCGACTTGGAAAATGTAAACATCTTATACAAGCTAACGTCAAGAGCTAAGATTCGCAACTTGCATCACATGAATATCAATGAGATGCAAACAAGTGTCACGTCGCGGGATATGTTTGAGACATATGTCTCTGCATATCTATCTAAGCAACAGCATTCCGTGCTGCAAATGTGCGGTTCAACTGGAAACAACCTCGAGGACTAAATCTCACGGATCTACATTAAAGATCACTTGACAGTGGGATTTTTTTTTACAGGTCAGACTGTTCTCACGGGAGAGACGGGAAGGCGAGACGGCGCGCGGGTGTACAGTGTTCCCGAGGGTGTTCGCGACCTCGAGCACTCTTCCTACAGTTGAATGGTTCTCGCGACCGGCGCTACTCGCCATATCCCGTCCCTCGTCATCGGCGAACATCGGCGGTATACCTTGACGGCGATGCACAGTAGAATCGCAGTTAACCCCAAGGCGGCGCGATACGTAGCATATCCTGGACGTATCCAGCACACCCGATGGACCTCTCCGCTTGGGAGAGATACCGCTAGAGGGACCACCAAGTCTTTGAGTGGCCCTGCCCGGGCGGTGCGAGCCGTCACGTCACGCATTTCATTACTGCGTTGAACGTTCTTAATTAATTCATCCGTGGAGCAAATGCGGCTCTCTGAAAATAAACAGCCACGATAAAGACGTAGCTCAATGCTCAATTCGATGTGTTCCAAAGTTTCTTTCATTTTTAATTTTATTTTCTCAATTATATGGAATCTCGATCATTGATGAATATTAGCTATAATTTATCACGTACAAGATATATTAGTGCTAAAAGTTGTATGAAAATTTAAACATGTTGGCTAATGTGATAAATTAATGTTATAATATCTTATTAATATGATATTTTATTATAGATATCTGAAAATTTGTCTCAGAATTTTTCAGAATCTTTAAATAGTTTTATATCTCTTAAAAAAAATTCTTAGGTTTTTTAATACAAATTAGAACATTTTTCAGAAGTGCCAAGAAAGTCTACATCTTTTTTAGAATTTTTCGTTATTCTGAAATATTCTGATTTCTAAGATTTTATTATAAATAATAAAATTATATAAATTATATAAATAATATAAAATTATATAAATAATAAAATCTTATAAAATTTGAAAAATATATCTTTTCAAAATAATTATAGAATGAGAAATCATAGAATCTCAGAATATTTCAGAATTTACATTATGTAAAAAATGTTCATAAATTCGACTTTCTTAGTATTTTTAAAAAGTGTTCAAATTTGTATAAAATTTCTGAGGAAAATTTTCATCCAGGCTATAATATGTAGATCTATATTATTATAATATATATCGTGTATGTTTGATTTTTATTTAAAATTATTTTTATCATCAGGCTGTCTGTCAGGATGTTTATACCAACGATCGATAAAGTTATATTAGTCGATAATGTCTGTATCTTCAATTCTCTCTCCCCCCCTTCTCAGCAATTTCTTTTCTTCTATTTCATAATGTATTTTTATTAGATTGGATTTAAATAAAATGTTTTTCTATCAAGCTCTGTACGTATTAAATGAAATTAAAAACTTCAAGAAAATTAAAAAATTTCTCCTTAAAAAGCAATATACTAAAGCTTGCAATTTTGGTTTCACTTATTTATGGAAGATTTAATTGTAGATATCCTATTTTGTTTAATGATAAGATAAACGTCCTAGTGAGGTTGAACATGTATTTATATCCGGACATTTACACAAAACTTTATTTATTTAGTTTATTATTAATCAACTAAAATATTTTTTTAAAATATAATAATATTATAATTTAATTTTATCTTTAAATATAATTAAATTAAATAAAAATAAATTTTGTATAAATGTTCGGACATAGAGACATGTCCAGTCACTGGGATGTTTACTTTATGAGCCTCTTACACCGACATAATAGATTTATTATGAAACTGTTAGCATCCCTTTTCGTCAGATTTTGTGTATATACCGATAATAAATTTCTCTCTCACTACCTTTTTTTGATAACTACACGCTTGAAGAAAAGAAAACACTTGCCAGCAAGCGACGTACATTACGTGGCAATATTTAATTTAGACAATAATAGAGATCAGTGTTATCTGGACAGTTAGCGAAGACAGAACTGCTTTCTTAATATGTATATGTGTTATAATAATTTGTTTAATAAATATAAACGTAACAGGCATTTCTTCAGGATATAACGAGTAATGAGATTTAATCGGGCTTTGCTGTTTAGAGAGAAAGTTACTAATCCGATTGTTGTAAATGAAATTTTTTAATGCACTTGATAAGAGTCGAAAGAGGAAAAATGTTAAAGCCAAAACCATACAATAGTGCTAAAAAGATTGTGGAAGCGCAAGTCATCGTAGCGATGCAGAAGCAAGGTAATGTTCTCCTTAATTATATGGATCAATTAGCAATGTATAATTTATAATTAATTATTGTTTTCAATGACAAATACTTAAAACTATAAAACAATTATTTGTATTCCGTTAAGTGAATTTTGGTTAAATTTATAAAAGCTCATGTATCTCTACTGAAGCGCGTAGATTGGCATACTGGTTTCTTTTTTTTTTATAAAGAAAATCGGCACGATTGGCTTCAGTAGAGACGAGGCTTAAAATGTTAATTAAACTCCCAGATAGAACACAGGATCATAATTAAGTCATAAATCACAGAACGTCATCATGACGTCATTTGATACCTAAAAATTGACTTATAAGTGACGAATGAGGTCATGAGATGATGTCCTCATGACTTCAGTGTTCTACTTGGGCTGATACAAATTGTTTTGAAGGATACACTTTGAACGCTGTAAATAATTACGATGAGAATCTGCTGCACATAAGCGCGGCGAACGGTTGTCTTGGTATTGTAAGAGAAATTTTGGACCAGAAGGAGAACTGCCGTGTCATAGATAGAAAGAATAAATTTGGATGGACCCCGTTGATGCAAGCAATTCGTAATGGAAATATCGACACTGTGAAATTGCTCTTACAGAGAAACGCCGATGTTAATCAAATGACTTATCTCGGTAAGTAAGCAAGTAATTACGAATAATTCTCGGTATCCAAATGAAAATTTTAAGATGATTGACTAAAGATTTTGTTGTAAGCTTTAGAAAATAAATTATTTTGTAAAGATCATATTACCAAATTAAATAGTAAAACAAAAAATTTTTAAATAAGAAACTGACAACGCGGTACTGCGACACTATTTTAAATAAGATCCTTCTTTTCTTTCCTTTTTAATAACTGTAGGCATGTCGGTCCTTGGATTAGCCGCTGCGATCAGTAAGGAGATGTTCGAAACGGTGTACAACGCCTACCCGGACGCATTAGCACACACAGCTAACGATGACATTACTCCATTATGCGTGGCTGCCATGAAGAACGACAAGGAACTGTTCTTAAGATTGTTGGAATTAGGCATGCCGTCCTCGACTACTAGTTAGATGATTTTTCTTTATAAAATTTCTTAACGAATATTTATAACTTACGTAATATAAAGCTTACAGTTATCATCCATTTCTTCAATTGTGTTATACAAAATTGATAAGCATATTTATCGTGATAAAAAAAGAGATTCACGATTATATAATTAATCCTTAGTACACACGATCGGGTCATTCGTTCCTGCACATTTCTTTTCTTTTTTTTAAAATACTAGAAGCACCTAATGATCTCTATAATCTAATATTCTCTAGCTTCTTTTTTTAATATTGTACTACCTTATAAATACTTTCTAAAAATGTTAAAGTATATGTAAGAATCACTTAACAATTTTTATATACTTGTGAAAATGTTAAAAATTAACTCAAATAACTCATTATGTGTACTAAGAATTATGGTAAAAGTTTAATAAAAGATACATCAATCTAAACTAAAGATAACATAAGACTAGATATTTAGGATACTTCTTATTATAACTAAAAATTTGATAAACGCTGTAGCTTACTTAATTAATTTTCTATTGCATCACAAAATTGGATTATATTAAGAAAAATATTATCTATCTTTATTGATTGTATATTTTATGCTTGCTACTTTTTTTTATATCTATTTTAAGTAAAGAGCGAAGAAACTATGTTTAAGAAATTTATGTATTAAACGCAGATAGGTACACTCGTATTATGATGAAGCGTTCCATAGTACCGGAAATAGCTGCTCTGGCGAACGAAGAATTGGCCATAGATGACTATTGGAGTGATACATCGGATAATATCGAAATTATAAGCGAACAAAATATCAACAGTATGACAGAAGATTGTTCTATTTCAAATGATGACGAGAATAAAGGAGAAAAACCCAAGCTGCATTTGTTACAATTTCCTGCACTGGAATTTGGCAAGCAAACTAGCAGAATATCACCAAATTTAACCTATGATGTGTTCATGTTTCCAAAAGCCAATTTTGAAAAGGACAGTCTTATAGAAAAATCAAACATTTCCATAGATGAAAATGCGAACGAAAAAAGAACGGAAAATGATTTGGAAATGAGTTATGCGACGGACAAGGATGAACTTGAATCATCTCCAACTGTACTTCAAAGGTAGAAAGGCAATTATAAATTTAATAATTATTTATTGAAGACAGAATATCTTTTCTACAAATGTTCCTGGTAAAAATTTTTCTTATAATTTTTATACGAATTCGAACATTTTTCAAAAATACTCAGAAATATTCGGAAAGTTTATATCTTTCTCTCAGAATTTTTCATACATGTGCATTTTGAAATATTCTAAGATTTCTCATCCCATATATAATTTTTAAAAAATATTTTTCAATTTTTTTTAGATTTTGTAATATTTCATCAGAAATTATACTTACAA
>NW_017257265.1:32568-40292 GCF_001594055.1 Mycetomoellerius zeteki | reverse complement strand
TCATATAATTCCATTAAAAAAAATGACCTGGACCTTTAAATAACCTTAAAAATCGACCTGAAGGTCAAAATCATTAACACAGATAAATGACCCCCATTGTCCTGAACAAGTTTTGTCTGAACTATTTTTCTGTATCTGCCTTAGCGACGGAGAAATTGGGTGGGTCCCGTAAAATGGCCCACTGTATATATAGGACATACCAGGCAAACGGAATTATATCCGGTGTGAAAAAGTCCCATTTCAAATTTTACCTCTCTTTGCTCTATTTGCAATATACGTTGTAAAATTTAATCGAAATAGGTAATTTAACAAACGGTAATATTAAACTATCATTTATGACAGCTTGGACGCTCGTATAAATTCTATCAAATGGATACGTAAAAAATTAAGACCTTGTTATAAAATATCAATTGAGTTACATTTTCAGATATCAAAGACCCAATTATCAATTCCTTAAATTATTAACATTTTATTATTTTTAACTTCAATGTGTGTCAAAATCACAACTCTTTCTTTTAGTTTCAAAATAAACAGCATTTATTATTGTATGCACATAGTAAATAATTAACGAAACGAAACGAATTGAAATTAATGTATCTTCTTGAGCTAAATTATTTAGTTCTATCGTTTTAGTTAAGTTAATGGCACATTGAGAAAAATAAGATCCTTCTTCTAACATGGCTGTTTATTAGCATATTGATATTAACATTACCACAAAGATTCTTAATTTAATTGAATTTATTGATTATTTGGTAATATATATGAAACAGTAATTATATTACGTACTTTTTTTAATTCAATGTATTGTCCAATGTATATCCTTCATATCATCAACTCACATTTATGTATTTTAATTGTTACTTTCGTTAAAGAGAACACACAAAATACACCTGATGCATCTCGTGAAACAAAAATTTTAATTTTTTATTTACGGTTTACTTGTCAGATTTTCAAGTAAATACCGAAGTGTCATCTAACTTAATAAATCGATCTAAAGAAAATATTACTACAATTACGTATAGAGGAGCTGTAGTGATATTATATATAGTACGATATTACGAAGTCATATAAAATAGATATATAGAATAGATATGCGACAAATAGTATATTTGACACATAACCGAATACTGTATACCGAAAAAATTATGTTTTCATAAACGACAAGCGCGTTACACTCTTGACCACGCAAACGCATCACCGTGCATCGGCTGTTTCGCAGTAGCGCGTTAATCTATGGGCTTTTGGGGCTTGAGCCCTAGGGCGCCAAAGTGCCAGGGGCGCCCGGGGGCGCCACAATTTAAAAAATGAAAAAATTAAATTATTTAAACGAACACATTTGTAATTTTTGCGATTTGTAAAAAATCATTGAATAGTTGATAAATAGCTTCTGTTATTAATAATATACGTATATACTTTCGTTATCGTTATAACTCCGTAAAGTTTTTTTATTATGGTGAAAAAACTGCGGAATGGCGTTATACGATAACAAAACTTGTTAAGAGTAACAGAGTAGTCCTGCACTGTTTTGTAAGAACAATGTGGCAATGACGTAGCAATATTGTGTTCATGATGGTAGCAATAAAGGGTTGAGATAATCGGTTTTAAAAAAGAAGTTGGTACTATTACTTTTGAAAAGTGATCTTCGCAACGCCGACACTACCGGTTCTGTCATTTCTGTCATGGAAAATTAGGACGTCACCACCCCCTAAAAAAAGATCAGAAAATCATGGAAGTAGTGCCCTATGAGGGCTTAGAGATCACGAGCCCCTGGGCACAAATTTTGTTAACGCGGCTCTGGCTGTATGTGTAATAGATCCGCACAGGAGTGACAAAAGATGTTTTTTAAATGGACAAAATAACATGTTTTTTAACACGTTTTTAATGCTTCACACATTCTTTATACAGTATTTTAAGACAGCAACATTATCATGTTATAAACATGTTTAAAACTCGTTCGATCAAGCATCGATCAAGCATGCTTTAAACCATGATTTTACAACCCTGTCGTTTCGCACGTTTACAGTTATGGTATCCTGGATAGTTTAGATCGCACATGATAAGTATTCGTTCTTAACAAAGTTGTTATATTCATAAAGGCCGCGGCGTACATCTATGGTTTCGACAAATGAAAGGTACCGTATAGATCTATGTTTTATATCTACTTTGATCCTTTACTTTAATTTTCCTTCATTTTTAATATTTTCATGATTGAAGGCGTTTCGTTTCAGTAAAAATGTTATCGATAAAGTAAAACACCGAATAACAATCCATAATATGTTACAACTCTAGCATAAAACTAAAAAATGTTCTCTGTAGAACTACAAAAGTTTACCATAGCATACACTCAGCTAATTTATGAATTGCCAAAACGTGATATGTTTTTATCAACTCCGCAAATTTGAATTACGGTACGTTGAATTACGGCTTAGAATTACGGTATAGTTCAGATGACACGATGTAAAATTATTTGCTTTTATCAAAGCTATTATCTTCCATTACTTCTGTAAAGAAGGTATGGTATGGTTTCTACAAATAGGAAGAAATTGTCTGTATCCTATACTCTCTCATTTGTAGTTTTATCTTTTAAGTTAATTATGGAAACCAGTCTGTTCAAAAACGGACGAATCAGGATTCTTATAAGGATTACCGAGTGAGAGGAATTAATTCATTCCTATTAAATATACCAAAATTCTTTGTTAATAGAATACATTTTTCCCGGTTATTAAACCAAAATTTCTTGTCTATCGAATAATCGCCGATCTCGTCGACTGGATTATATGTATATGTCACCGTTACATCTACTCGTTTTTCATGGTGACCGAATAAATTTTTCTCATTAAGACACAGTTTCACAACTCACGGTTAACTCTTAACCGAAGTTTAACCTGTTTCTCATCTCTTTCCAATTCTAGCATTAGAAAGAGATGAGGAATAAGTTAAACCTCGGTTAAGAGTTAACCGAGATTTAACTTATGAACTGTTGAAGCTGGAAAGTACATCTACAGAATTTCGTGTTGATCAAATAACATTTTCAAGTTAACTATGGCTACATTCCGTTTCATGCATAATGCATTAATTATTATTGTCGTTCACTGAATATAACATGTATAAATGAAACGTCATGCACCTCATGCGTAAAACGAAATGTACCCATCATCTATAACGTGTTATCAGCTATTGACAAATCAATATAAGTTACATAAAGGCGTGTTTACACGTTTATGGAAAGACAAAAGGCGGAAAAGCAGCAGCAAATCAGAACTCGTGCTGGTAATCTATAATTTCGATATTTTTTGTACTACTTACTGCGAGCGCGAGTTCTGATTGGCCACTGCTTTTCTGCTTTCTGCTTTTCCGTCAACGTGTGAACGCGCCTTAACATAGAGAAATTCGAATTAACCTATTGTGGTAATTTCCAAAAATTCTATACGCTACTCTAAATTACATTGACGGATCAGAAAAGAAGATGTTGTCTCGGCACATATCATTTCAGGGTAAAACTGCAAAAAAGGGGAGCAACCGATGACCTTAGCCTTGACACACGAGCCTGAGTGACCTCCAATAGGTTTTAAATGTCGATCGTTATTCTTTAAAAAGTTATAAACAAAAAAGTTCGAAAAATGATGTCTCTTTTCTATTATATAAAACAGAAATTTTCTGCTTTGAATATATCTTACGACTTTCCACGCGAAGCGACTTCTACCCCACGACTCCCTCTGTCAAGTGGTCCACCCCTCGACAGGGCAGAAGAGGAGTGGACCTCGTTTTGCATGGAAAGTCTGATACTCCTAGACACGTTGAGTGCAAAATAGTTCTTAATATTGTGTAAAGCAGTAATAAGACGTTATTTCTTAAATTTTTTTATTAATGACTTTTTAACGAATAACGATCGACGCCTAAAATCTGTTGGGGGTCCCTTAGGGTCATCACCTTGATATATGGTATGTCAAGGTCATCGGCGATTGCTCCCCTTTTCTACAGTTTTACCCACTTCATGTGCATTTCGAGTTACACATGAAGCGCATGATGTATGATTCGTCTTCATTGTTCACCGAATAATAAAGAAGGATAAAATTTCTCTTCGTTCTACTTCACTACACGATACAATAAGCACGATATAAAAGTCATGAAACATTACAGTATGCAGTTCGCTTGACTTGCATCGTCAGGCACTAATAATCATTCTGCTAGAGTGCGATGAAGTTAACATTAATTAATCAGATATTAATTCTTCGTAAACACCTTGTAATATACCCAACTGAAAAATTTTAAAAAGATTTACAATATGATACAATATAATGTAAAACATAATATAACACAACCTTTATAATATAGTAATCAAGACGCATTTAACACTATGTACGTTGATATCAAAAGATAATCAAACCATTTTTTTTATGCATTGGAGAGAATAGAAAATCTATTACACAGTACGACAAAAAAATCACTTTTTCTTTTCGAAGTGCAATAGTACATTTCCCAAAAATTTTTTTGCGCTGAATACAATGCCATTGGTAGAATATGCCTAGCACGTCAAGATTTTAAATTGGAATGAAAAAAGCCAAAAATGATGTTTTTGGCCACATTTGACATTTTTTTACAACAAAAAAACTGATTTCTAATTAAATTGTATGGTATCTGAAAGTATAATTCAAAAGTTTTCATTCGAACTTCGTTTCATGATCGTACGACTTTTTTTTATTAATTTATAGCTGTTCAAATTTAATTTAATTTAATTTAATTTAATTTAATTTAATTTAATTTATTGCAAAGCTTTATGTAAAAGTACAGAGTTGAGTAAAAGTACGTGTTGAGTAAAAGTACAGAGTAATGGATATAAAATAAGATACAATAGACTATAATTAAACATAAATACAGATATAGAGGCGTATTGGAGCGAAGGAGAGAGAATACAAAACAGCACAGGTGATAAGAGATGAATAAAAAGTTGCCAAATCTTAAGCCAGCCAGGTATCTGGTAATAAGGAGATATATGATTATATTTACGTACACAATAGGAGAAGCGGAGACATGAATTTTGGATGCGCTGTAGATGATTTAAGCAGATGTTGGTTAAGAGCCGGAATGTATGCGATATCAGCATAAACAAATAAAGAAGTAACAAGCAATTGAGAAGTGAGGAATTTATGAGAGTAGGAAAGGATGTGGCGAAGGGGATAAAGAAGATGTAAACGAGCATAAGCTGCACGACACTTGACGGCCACCTGTGACTCAAAAGACCATGAAGAGTCAACATGGACACCAAGAATCTTAATAGAGGAGGAGCGAGGAATTGGAATAGAATTAAGAGAAATGTCGAAGGACTGAATACGATAACAATGCTGAGGTTCCGACAATCAGCAAGGATTTTAGACTTTCTGTAACATTCCATATGTTTACAATTTCAGACACACACAGACGCACACGCGCGCGCACACAAACATACACGCACACACACGCGCGAACGCACGCACGCATGCATCAACGCCATGTGCATGATATACCTTTCTTGAAAATTTTACAGAAAGTCTAAAATTCAAATAGCCAAAGCTTTATGAAAAAATGTCTTATGATCATGAATCAAAATTCAAGATTTTGAATTATACTTTTAAATGTGTTGAACTCATTTAGAGATAAAATCTTTTTTTGCCACAAAAAGATATTAAAAATCATTAAAAACGCACTTTTCGACATTTCATTTCAATTTACTTAAAATCCTGACGTGCTAGACAAATTCTACCAACGGTACCGCGTTCAGCGCAGAAAGATCTTCAGGAAACGTATTATCGCACTTCTGAGAGATTCTTCTTGTTGCATCGTGTTATGGATTATGTACCTGCACTAAAGTAATGAAGAAAGCCAAAACTGCACTGCACATCTGAAAAAATATATTTTCATTATACTTAATGAAAATATTTGTGTTAAATTATTTAGATCAATAACTGCAAAAGATATTTATATTTAAAATAACAATAAAAAATAATCAAATGTAGCTAATTGAAAAGTGATTCCAATATAATTTTACCGTATAGAAGTATATGTAGTTTGTAGGATTGAATGTAGATGTGTTTGTTCTATTATATGTGTAAGCTTATTACAATTTTATTTAATACAGAACATACCTCGCAAATGAAATTATATCCATAGGAGAAATGTCCCACGCCAAATTTTACCTCCCTGAGTTTAATTTGTAATATAAATTGTAAAATCTAGTAAAATTAAATGATTGAGTGAAACGTTAGACTTATACTACCTTTCATGAAAGTTCAGATAAATTTTACCAAATGATCACGTAAAAAAGTAAGACACTGTTATAAAGCGTCAACTGTGTTACGTTGTTAGATATCAAAAGATAGACCCTATTCCTTAAGTTAAATAACATTTTGTTATTTTTAACTTCAATATGTTTGTCACATATTGATCAATCCATTTTTCCGTTTCAGAGTAAATAGCGTTCGTATTAATAAATAAATTTTAGACAATTTTATATATTCACTTGAATTAAAGCCATTATTTTAATTAATTTAACGGCATACCAGGTATTGAGAAAACTGAGTGACGATCTATAGAAATGATTGAAAATAATTCAAATTGAATATAATTCAGTATTATGAATTTAATATGATATTAAAGTTATAACAAAGTATAATTACTGTTACTTTTTATCGCTCGTGTAAATTATAATAAACAATTATAATAAATATAAAGACAAATACGGGTCACAAATTAAAATGAGCATATAATAGGTGTTTAATGTGGAAACATTGATTTTATTTTTTTTTTGTAAAATGAAATTAATATTTCTACTATGGCGATTAGATTACGATGGCTCCGGAGAGCAGAATGTATACGCAATACACAAGTACAAAGTGTACACAAGGTAGACACATAAGTACCAGAGTTGGGTAGTAACTAATTAAAACGTTAAAAGTTAAAAAAAGGGTTAAAGATTAATAACTTTTAACTTATTTTAGTTAACTTTAAATGTATTAATTTTTAACATAATTAAGTTACTTTTAAACTTTAACTTTTTTTAAATTAAAAATTTTTCTAATGCTAATCCTTCCTTAATGCTAATATTTTTTTCTATAAAATGTTAAACATTAGAGAATTAAATAAAAATAAAAATATTCTTTCAAGGCTCACCAGATTAAATCAAACAACACTCTCAACAAGCCTTTATGAGCCAACACTAGATTTTAATGTGAAAATTAAAATTACATGGATGTACAATATAGTACAGTACACAAGTATACGTTTCGACCTTTGGTTGAGGTCCTTTTCAATACATTAACACCCTCATTAATTGTCCCTATCTCAAATATAACATTATAGTCAAGTCCTATTGCATCCTGATCGTCAAAATGGTAAATTTGCTATATTATACAAAAACATATTTAACTTTTTATTTGAGTAATATATCAAAAAATAGTACTTTTTTTTTTTTTTTTTTTAACAGACTTACAAGATTGACAGAAATGCATGGTTATTCATTTGGTACATGTTTCACTGGACTGCTGAGTTCACTGTAACGATGTCAATCAAAATGAGTAAACTGTCTTTAATAAAGATCATCTTAGTAACTTACGTGCAACACCAAGAAGAACTAAACATTTTCTCAGTTCAGCAGATAAAATTCAACTGGCAACTCTCGATAAACAGCAAGCCAACAAAACATGTACTTACAAAGTCAGTGTTATAAACAAAAAACATAATAAATATAA
>NW_017257265.1:22880-31665 GCF_001594055.1 Mycetomoellerius zeteki | reverse complement strand
CTGATGCAAGTTGGCAATACCATCGTGTATTACCATCTTTCAAACGTCGCCATATACAATTTCAGAGTGATTCATGTAATAATTTTGATTTGACAGCAATTCGTAGTGAACGTGTTTGATGTTTTTTGATACAATGGAAAAAGAGCAATATCGATTCGTGATTCGCGTTTTATTTTTGGATGAAGTTTTTTTTGAACGCTGCCTGAAGTATTTTTGAACGAAGTTTTAATTTCTTCGCACATTTTCCTACCAAAAGTAAAAAGCGAATCACGAATCGATAATGGTCGTGTTCATCAGACTCAACTGTTGTGGAGCGGATCCCTGAGCGCTCGCTGCTGTTGGTGTATTCTTTTAGATCATCCTATAGCAGCGAGAGCTCACTGATCCGCTCCGCAACAGTTGAGTCTGCTGAACGCGACCATTGTTCTTTTTCCATTGTATCGAAAAACACCAAACACGCTCATTACGAATTGCTGTTAAATCAAAACTATCACATGAACCACTCTGAAATGGCATCGTTTGAAATTGGTAGTACACGATGGTAATGCCGACTTGCATCAGCAATACCGTCTGTCTTCAAACACGGGTATTTATTGATTTGCCCTCTTATAGATAATGGCCCTTTAAGCGCGTTAATTTCTTGCATATCGTCTATTTACATTTCATTGATCGTTTAAAGGGACCAGAATTGAAGCATTTTATACCGGTGTAGAGGATTACAATTTAATATGTAAGCGATAATTATGTGCAATAATTCGACATAAAACGTTTTAAGGTTTAACCGATTATTTCAAATGGTAATAAGAACACAGCGATAAATATATTTTGTATGTGGAGAACATTCTCAAAAATTTTATAAAATATTTTCAATTTTATGTGCTAAAATGAATAGTGATTATTTTGTAATATAATCAATTAATTTCAAATATCCGCTTTTGCAGATAAAAATGATTAATAAAACTTTTTCTAGCTTACCCTAACTATGGCGATAGTATGTGTGTATAAGTTATAATATATATAAACGGATAACAATTGCTGTTTTATAATGTCCTAGTTTTTTACGTAATCATTCGATGAAATTTATTCACATGCTCGAACTTCCACGAGCACTAGAAAAATTATGAATAGAATAGTTAAAATTCTACATAAAATCTTGTTGTAATTATTTACCAGTTCACGTAATTCCTCATCGAGATTATAATTGGACAATTTATGAAGAAGTACAACTGTTTCGTTTATCTGAAATTGTTTTAAATTGTTTTAAATATGAAAATTTATAATAAAATTTTCACTCAAACAGTTGTGTCATTTGGAAGAAAATTTCAATATGTGTAATTTTAATGATGCAAAATTGTTGCTTGTGCTTATAATTCTAGTTATAAATAATTAGTACTGTGTTTTAATTTTACTATACCTTATAGTAAACAGTTTGACACACGTAGTTTAATGTGAGAAATAAGATGGAATTCATAAGTAACTCAAAAAATACACATATGTCATCAAATAAGTCAGTATATTCAAATGCTTTCTGACGATTAAACATCGTATATATACTAATCCATGAACTTATAATATTTAAAAACAACCATATCATTTGAATTAACATTGGTATTTTGAATACTTTATTTAGTTTGCGACATATAAGGCACACTTGTAGGTGGACGTGCCTGTAAAGAAATCGTAATTGTTATAATCAAACCATAAAAACACATAGAATAAATACTATCAATAAATAAAATATATTTTTATCGTAGAATTCGATTTAAAATACAATTCGTATTTAAAATATATTCGTATATATATAAATTGCGATTGATTAAAAATGTGTGATTATTTCACACACAGTTGAAATTAATTATTCTTGCATATATATATATAAATTATATATATAAAATTTCGGAATATTCTGTATATATGTATGTGTGTATATATTACACACATGCGCGCGCATATATGTATATAAAACAGCGAAAAACAAAAATTGTTTATTTTCTTCTCATAAAGGTCTGAGAATTTTTTCAGAATTTTTTCGGAATTTTTTAATACCCTATTTTCTTATGTTTGTAAAAATAGTTGTTAATAAGAAAAGGCGATACTAAAAAGTTGATAAAATTTTTGAAAAAATTCTTAGGGCTCTATGAGAACAAAATAAATAATGATTGTCTTTTGAAGCTTTTTTGTAAAGTTGATAATATTTGAGAAAAAAATTATCGGAGACCAATATACATATTCGACAATTTTTAGTAATTGATATCTTATTAACTATTGTGAAAAAGTACAGAACTTTTCGGCTCAGTTTAATCTTCTCTATCTACACAAGAGAGCTTGGCAAAAAATATCGGGACACCCTGTATATTTGGGGCATTCTCGAATCAACCACTTCTCTACACATTTCAATTTTTGAGATAAAATTCTTTGCAAGGGCTCAAAATTTTCTTTGAAATGTTTATTTTTTGATGCCGTATACCAAATAAGAAACATTTTGAAACATTTCAGCAACATTGTAACAATGTTACAACGTTGCTACAATATTGTTGAAATGTTTCAAAATGTTTCTGACTCATTAGGTGGCGTTTTTGAAAATTTAAAATAACGGATCCAAAATGGCAACTGGAATGCAAAAATTATGACACTGGAAAAATTAATGATATCACTAATAAACGTGCACGTGTTTTATTGGAGGTCTAACAACCTCTAAAAAATCACAAATTCCATTTAAAAAAGCAAATATGACCTTCATACCTTTTTGGCGTTTTCATCTAGAAAAAAATAACTTGTCCAAAATGTGCCACCCCCGAACTATCAAAAACATTTTTTTAAATTTTTAGTACTTTTCGGGATACTACTATGTGAAAGTTAAAATGAGGCACAATGTATACATACATACATTCATACATACGTATATACATACACATGCGCGCATGTGTTTATAATATCTTTTTAAAAATTACATTAAAATCCACATATATTGCTTGCGATCCACAGCTTCTGTTATCCGTTGACACACTACAATAGATCTGTTTTGTCCTCTATAGTCCGAATTATTTTCGAAAAGATCAGAGTAGAGTACATGTAAACGATCATTGACTTGATGAAATCTGGAGCTTGTGTATCTGAATTGAATGAATGAGATTTAGTTATGTTTTTCATTAAAATTAAGACATATGTATTATATACGTACAGTTTTAATTGCGTTAATAAATAATCAAAATCAGACTAAATTACAACTTTTCTATTTGTTTTTTGTTTTACTTTATTTTATATTTGCTGTATATGTGTAATATAACAAACTTATATCATTTTCCTGTTTAAGGTATCTTATATACATTCTTTATAATTTCAATATTTGTACTGATAAAATGTTATATGAAATTATAGTACTTAAATAGTTTAAAAAATTTTTAAATGTTTCAAACTGCAAACATTTTGATATACACTGACAATAAAAAAATAGCTTACAATAAATGTAGGTTACAATAAATTTGCTTAAAATAAATGTTTACATACATACTAACCCAAGGATAGTTCCCCAAATTAGAGCACTTAAGGAATGTACAAAATCCGGATAATATACTACATAACTTATAAAAATTGCATGAAAATCTAAGTCCGAATTAAAGTTTAAAATTTCTGCAAAATTTTGAAAAATGTGTACAATCCATAGTGTAATAGTTATTCGAATTATCCATTTACGCAACCGTTGGTATTCCTTTGTCACACCGATTGCTTCCATTATATCGTCCACTAAGGAAAGTTCGTGTAAGCACATTTTCAATTCCTTTAAGAAATCATATTAATCGATTATGCAACATAAAAGTTAATTTTATACTAGAACGAAAATTGTTATTGCAATGTGTATAAGAAACGCGATAGACATAAAAGAGCTACAAGAAAGCTTAGTATTTAAAGCATAAGATTTAAAAATATTACGTTAAAAGCTAATTTGAGAGAGTATAAATACAAGTATTAATTTTACTAAACACATTTTGTTTACAGTAAATAATATATGAACATAAAAATTGATCTGTCTTCAAAAACTTTTTATAAAGAACTATGCACAAATCTTCTGAAAAATGAGTTTCTGTCAAATTGCTTTAAATTATATTAGTATTTAATTTGTAGTTCGTGTCAAGTTATTTAAAATTCTTCACGGGCAAAAAAGTAAGACCTTCAAATTTCTTACTTTTTTTTGCTCTAAAGCGTGATTTACACGGGGCGATTTTTATTAGCTAGAAGTCTCGTTTAGTGACGTCATAGCGAATACACTACTAAAAACAATAATAAGATTGGAAATTACCCGCTTATGTTAAATACATTACTTTAAACTAAGAAGCGCCAATAACGGTCTGAACGTTAAGATGTTGAACTATTCTAAATTCATTTTAAATGAATTAATTTCAGAAATTATAATTGCGTGCCGATATGGTTGTCGGACTTTCAACGCAATCAAATCTGAAATATTAATAATCCCTCCAAATTTCCTAACTTAAAAACTGTAATAAACTTATTGCGAAAAATACACTATTAAAAACTTCTTCTAGACGCAGGTTTGTTCTTGTTAGCAGAGCCGCGTTAACAAAATTTGTGCCCAGGGGCTTGTGATCTCTAAGCGCCCCCCTTATAGGGCACTACTTCCATGATTTTCTGATCTTTTTTTAGGGGCTGGTGACGTCCTAATTTTCCTTGACAGAAATGACAGAACCGGTAGTGTCGGCGTTGCAAAGATCACTTTTCAAAAGTAACGTGTAATAGTACCAACTTCTTTTTTAAAACCGATTATCTCAATCCTTCATTGCTACCATCATGAAAACAATATTGCTACGTTATTGCTACATCGTTCTTACAAAACAGTGCAGGACTACTCTGTTACTCTTAAGAAGTTTCGTTGTAATTATAACGCCATTCCGCAGTTTTTTCACCATAATAAAAAAACTTTACGGAGTTATAACGATAACGGAAGTACATATGTATATTATTAATAACAGAAGCTATTTATCAACTATTCATGATTTTTTACAAATCGCAAAAATTACAAATGCGTTTGTTTAAATAATTTAATTTTTTTATTTTTTAAATTGTGGCGCCCCCGGGCGACCCTGGCACTTTGGCGCCCTAGGGTTCAAGCCCCAAAAGCCCATAGGTTAACGCGCTACTGCTTGTTAGCGTCAAGTCGCGGCGAATACTGCTTTCGACGCTTGTCGCTAGCTTGTCGCTAGCTTGTCGCTAACTTCTTGCGCTTCTTATCGCTGTCGATAAACGCTTTTTTAGTTCTTCCAGAGCGAATTTTTAAGTCGTCAAGGGACTACTCGGCGCTGCGACTTCAAAATTTTAGACGCTAGCAAATAAAATATATGCGTGTAGAAGTTTTCATCAGCGAATTCGCGCGCGCGCGCGCTGACGAATTAAGAAGATTGCTTCAAGCGGATAACAGCAGAGTCGGAAGAATTTGCTGGCGAATTAATGATGTCACTAGACGCGGCTCCTAGCGAATAAAGTCGCCCCGTTTAAATCACGCTTAAGACCTTCAGAAAGTTGTTATATTTTATATGAATAAGTACAAAAAATCGAATTAAATCTTTTTTACTACTTTTATATATCAATGGTATATTTATGATTTTAGTTTAACGTCCATTATCAGAATTACATAGAAAGAACGATGGAGACGTTACAGGCGTTCCATTCCTTCGAGATGCGTGATTTACATGAATTCCCTTGTTTCTCGCAGAATGAAGTGCTCGATTCTTGTTATTCCCCTTGCCTCTTTGGAAATCCTAACACGCTTCTTGGAGTTAAAAAATAAAATAAAACTTTTTCGCAAGACGTTTATACTGTAATAATATGTTACGAAATATTGAAAGATATGATCTTTTTTTTCATGATATTATGTCCGATATATTTTTTCGTGACATACATGAATACAGTTTATATCTATGATGTACTATACGATATTCATAATTAATATTAGTAAAAAAAGCCTTCTTGTGACTATTTTTCCGTATAAGATGTGAAGATCTTCTGAAGATCCTCCTGGAGCAAAATCTAAGGCATTTAGGAGTTTGTTGCCATGAAGACCTTTAATCAACTTGACATGTTGCTAAAGATATGAGCTAAAAGATATTAAAACTTGAAGCAGTTTACCAGAAACCCATTTTTCATAAGATTTGTGCAGGATTCTTTGTATCATAACAAATTTGTCTTTTTAGAAAAAAGTAAAAAGAACGCGTGCTCTTGGCGAGAGACCGTCTCTCTTGATTTGCTCATAATTGTGAGATCAAAATGCCTTTAAGGGGCTATACCAGTGTGAAACTTTCAAAAAATCGAAATCTTTTTTTTGTCTTATTCGACAGTTTATACTTTTAAGAATATCCTGTGAAATTTCCAAGGCCGTATCTCTAATACTTTTCGAATGGCAGCCTTCTAAAGAGCAACCACTCGCAGGTATAAACTGCTCCATCTACCTAGGGGGGGAGCGTCGGAGCTGATGTGCCGTTACCCGAATCTTTCGTATTGTAAACAGTACATAGGTAAGAAGGGAGGCTAGAAATATGTATACAGGGTCTTAAAATACAGTGTTGCCATTTAAAAGGTATTCTGGAGCCGTTTGACGCTGTTGCTGTCGAAGCGTCTGTTTGGTTTACTCGCAGCTGTCGTACAGTATACAACGGAGCGAAAATGAGTGAAAGTATTAAAAAGGGCACTCACGATAAACCTTTTCATAGATCTCGAAGCAAGAAGAGAAAATTTTCGGGAAATCGATACACGTATGAGCAGTCCACCGCAAATACCAGTACAGCCGCTGAAAAACTATTACGCACCGAAGACGACGAAATTATAGTTGATCAAACCCATGGATACTGTTTCATCGAGTTTTTCTCTGTTTTTAGTATAATTAGTACTTTAGTTGTGTGCAAAACTTGTAAAAAAGACATCAAGTTCAATCAAACGAGTTCACGGGGCTTAGGATTCAAAATTGCTGTGTCATGTGAGTGCGGTGTTTCATATGTGAATTCTGGACCGATGATTAGTAATGCTTACGAAATAAATCGTCGTATAGTGTTTGTGATGCGACTTCTAGGCGTCGGTATCAATGGAATAAATCTATTTTGTGGCTTGATGGATCTTCTTCAAAAATTTCATAACAACACTTTCGCTGGATGCTCTGAAAATGTAACTAAAGCTGCTGAAACCGTTTATAAATGGAGTACAAAAAAGCCGTTATTAAAGAGAAAACTAAAACGTTAGAGAATGAAGGTTCAGATGTTAATTTGACAGTTTCCGGAGATGGCACATGGAAAAAACGCGGCCACACTTCACGTTTCGGTGTTACAACTCTTGCAGGTAAATTCAGTAAAAAAATTATCGATACAGTCGTAAAATCGACTTATTGTAAGAGTTGTGAAGTATGGGAAAAGAAAAAAAATACTCATCCTCAAGAATACGAAGAATGGCTTGAAGGACATGACGATTGCGATGCAAATCATATTGGATCAGCTGGAAAAATGGAGGTTGATAGTGTGAAGGAAATGTTTGGCCGCTCGATCGATCAATATGGAGTAAAATATACGCGCTACATTGGCGACGGTGATAGTGCCACATACAAAGGTTTATTGAATTTAAATCCGTACGATGTGCAAGTAGAAAAACTAGAATGCTACTTACATGTGAAAAAAAGAATGGGAACTCGATGCCGCAATCTCAAAAAACAAACGAAAGGTTTAGGAGGAAGGAGTAAGAATACCGTGAAGCTAACTGATAAACTTATTAATAAACTCCAGAAATACTATGGATTGGCAATTACCAGGCATCAAGATAATGTTGATGAAATGTACAAAGAAATTTGGGCTACATTGTATCACTTGTCTTCGACAGATAAAAGTCCGAACCACAAAAATTGCCCTGCAGGTGAGAATAGCTGCTCATATCGCCGCGCAGAAGCTAATGGAATGGACGTGTCAAAGTTCAAGCATGATTATCTCCCACTTGACAATGATGTTACGAAAGCTTTGGAACCTATTTATACTGATTTGAGTTCAAGGGAATTACTAGAGCGATGTAAAGGAAGAAACACGCAGAATAACAATGAAAGTTATAACGGCTTGTTGTGGCACTTTGCTCCAAAGCACCTTCACAACGGCATGAACACGATCAAGCTCGCTAATTTCCTTGCTGTCTCAATATTTAATGATGGTTTTTATAGTATTTTAAAAATGCTACAAGTAATGGACGTCATTATCGGTCCTATTGCAAAAGAATATGCCATACAGAGAGATGACAGCCGAATTAACCAGGCGGAGCTACGTCATGAAGCGTCCTCAAAAGAGGGACGAACAGCTCGGAGACAAGCTTTAGCCTCTCAGCAGGCATTATTCGAGGAGGAAGAGGGTCCATTGTATGGGCCAGGTATAGCTGATTAGCAGTTTTTATGGTAAATATAATTTTATCTTGCAAAAATCGTTAGTTTAATCTTTAAACGCGTTTTTCTCGAAATGACATTTTTCAAATTTGCTGCCATCGTAACTCAAAGAGCAATTATCCGATTGACTTCAAATTTGAACTGAGTACTCTTGAATATATTTACTCTACAATGACCTAAGATTTTTTTGATTGGATGAAAATTGACGATTTGGCATTAAAAAAAACGACCATATTTTTGATATCAGTTATCAAGTAAAAAAAAAAACTTTTTTTTTGATAACTACGCCATTTTGTTAAATTTTGATATTTTTCGAAAATTCTACGTCATTGTATAGGAAATACCTTCTAGTTTAACGACTTTTTTTTTTTT
>NW_017257265.1:17729-22821 GCF_001594055.1 Mycetomoellerius zeteki | reverse complement strand
TTTTTTTTTGGCGCCTCCGAAGACAGCGCATAAGTCGCTCATTTTTCAATATTTTTTGATAAAAAAATTATGGAATATAGTTTAAATATAGCTTAATATGCTCTTATATTTTTAAAATATTTTATGAAGTATTTTTCTTTTAAAAAATTCCCGAAAATCACCCAAATTTTCAGCGTTCACACTGGTATAGCCCTTTAATGCTTTCAATTGAAAACGTGATTAAAGAAAAAGTTAACAAATTTAAAAATATCAAGTAATATTAGAGATTATGGATAAATTTAAAAACTTTTACCTTAGAATAAAAGAAGCTAACAAGTATCGATGTAATCGCGGTGATTAATATTATGATATACATGAAGAATTCTGCAGGATGTATTAGTCTCCAAGCCGCCGAGTAGAATGGATAGTAAACGGAATACGTAAGAAAGCTCCATACGGACAAGACGTACAGGCAAGAGAGATACGACCAAGAATGTCCAAGAGGATATTCGAACAAACTCAAACTGCAGAACGAGCCGATGATCATTAACGGTGCCAATGCAGCCTGTAGAGTCTTCGTCATAGTTTCAAGGTTATATCGGCAAATAATTTGAATTGATTCTTGCTGCACGAGACACAAACATGTGTTAATACTTTTTATAAGAATTTCTGAAATAGCTTTTGAATATCCTCTACACCTATAAGTTATATTGAAGAATGAAGTATGTACACATCGACTAATAAGTACTGAATGACAGAATAAACACAAATGATCAAAATAGGACTGCTTACTTCTCGCGGAATTTTCCTTATTACAGTATGTATTATTACAGAGCATAAACGTCTATGAAAATAACTATCCTTGCAATATTATGTCTTTATACTAGGTTTCAAGGTATATCATTCGTTCATTGCTTTTTTACATTTAACAACGTGTCGACTTGAATTGAAGCTAATAACATTGCGATAAAGTGTTTTATGTAGTTATGTAGTATATAGAAGTTAATGCGCACAATATAATGTTTTTTGTAAATTAAAGATACATAAAATTATTCTTCAAATAATAATAAAATTTTTTAAGAATTATTTTAATAATTAAGAATACTAATCATTTAAAATGTATAATGGTAATAAGGCTCAATAAATTTAATATAAATGGGTAATAGAGCTACGAACCAAGGTTAATACACGTGGTCAAAATTAAAAAAAAAATAAAAATAAAATGAACATACAACAACTTTAATCTAAATGCCGGCAATAACATAACAAACGTTTCGATCCGCATCGGATCATTCTCAATGTTAGAATTAAATACAAAAAGAATATATAAAATTAAAAATTATAATTCAGAAACTTCCCTCTCATCTCGCAGTATCTCCGCCAACATTTAAACTAATCATTTATTTATTAAAACCATCCATTTATCAGAATTTGATTTAAGTTCAGTTGCCTTCTATTTTGTAAGTCATTATTGTTAAAATTTAGCTTTCAATGTACTGAATGAAAAGTAGAATTAGTACAGATATTGACTTACATAGATTTGGATTATGAAAAAGGATTGATAAGAATATAATAGTGTTGTTATGGGAAATCGAGTTTAGTTGTCATTCGAAATTGATTGTCAAAAAACTAACAATTCTGTTACCATATGATAGAGCATTTTGTTATTTTGACTCCAGATTATTGATATAACATTAAATTAGTACACAATAATAAAATTGTTGTATAATATCATTTGCGACAAAATCGTCGCGTCTATATTATACAATAATTTTTAAGAATGTAATTTTTATGAAATTACTCACTCAGTTGGTAAATTTTTCTTATTTCTTTTATGCGTTTTTATTAGTTTTGACATTACTAATCGCGATTTAACTGTAATCATAGAAAATATTATGTCTTAAATAATTTTTAGTGTTATAGTTAGTTAATCATTATTATAACAAAATTTGTAAGATATAACCTCTTTTAACATAAACAACATCATAGGATAAATCGACCAAAATAAACGGGAATGACGTGTATGATAACAAATTTTAATCTTTTTGTAGATCGATGTGTTTTTAGAGCATATGTTTATGATTATACATTTCATATAGTTCGACGCTAATTATCGACGCTGTAGCGGCGTCAAGACAAATTTATAAAGGGTGCGTTCCAAGTTATGCATGAAGCGCATGATGTGTCGTTTTATCCTTCTTTATTATTTGGTGAACGACAAGGACAAATGATGCATCATGCGCTTCATGCGTAATTTGGAACGCACCCAAAGGCATAAAGAAAAGTTCGAATGGCCGTATGATGTAAACATCATTGCGCAAATGTTGTTGCGCTACTAAAGGAGGGTAGAAATTTTCCCGAATTTCGTCACCGCTCGGGGATCGTTTTAGTCATACGTTTTCATGAGTATTTTTCTTCGTAAAAACCGAAAATGATCATTATAATAACGCCAGACTTAAGGAAAAATTGGTTCATTGAAATAAAGTGGATAGAATCCTTATTCGCTATAAAACCGCTGTTATCAGTTACACTTCAATAGTTTATTTACGAAATTATTTCCGAATTGGCTTGATTACGTCAAATAATATTGCACTACAAAACGTTACTAATATGATATTTTTCATTATAACATTTGTCTATAACATAATGATATCGTTTCCCCCATTCCAAACCTCGCGCATTGTTGGGGAATATGGGACTGTAATGACAAACGTTATAATGAAAACTGTAATTCAGCATTTATTATTTATTGTCCCCGTGTTAATATTTTTAAGGTTTAGGATTTCATTCTAGAGTTTGTTTATCTATCTATCTGTTTATTTATCTATTTGTTACTATTGTTTATCAGAAAATATATTTCCCGTAAAATCACATTGAAAAAAGACTGTTATTGCGGTAATTGTAAATTTGATTGAACCAGTACGTCTTTTAAAAAACGGAAGAATTAAAATCCTTGTAAGAATTACCGAATAAGGACGATTAATATATTCGTATTGAGTGTACCACAATTTTTTGTTAGTCAAATAAATTTTTTCATTTAAACAAATCAAAATTTCTTGTTGATATCAAATAATTGTCGATCTCGTCAATCGAATTATATGTATTATATATATCGCCTTCCCGTTAAATCTACCCAAATTTTATATTGATCGAATTAGTACAGAATGACCAATAGGATCAAGTTGATACTAAATAATAATTACTTTGTATTGGTAGAGTATGCACGCAGAGCTGGACTCCTCGTAAGAAAGAATGATTGTTTGACACTCGAACTAATAAAGTTTATTGTGGTAACACAAAAGCAGTATAAATCAAATCGATACACTTGTGATGACTGCGTATTACAAAAAAATAAGTAGTAAATAAAAAGGGCACGCGCCATGTGTATGTGCAACAACCAGCGACATACACCGGATGATTCTACTAACTAAAAACAGATGGAGCGCTGTAATCATAAAGCTCAGTATTCAGTAAAGGCGCGAGAATTATAAAAAATATACGCAACACTTTGCAACAGGTGGGCTGAATTAAATGTATCAAACGCTATTTTGTAGAGAAAACTTGTTAATTTTATTAACATATGCGTGTGTATATATATATATATAAAAGATATTTAATTATTTTACAAGTGAAATATTACAATAAAAATAGCAAAATATATGCTATTGTGCGTACGGTGTGATTCATACCTCCCCCATCCCCCACCAAGGAATATTTTACTGACGTCCATGTTCGCATTTGTGGTTCACGCCTTGTGGCAACTCGACATTATACTTGTACTAACATTCCATTATTAAACCTTCTATTATTTATAAGAGAGAAAGTTATTTCTGTTTACGTGAGTGACGAGTGCGCGATCCGTATCGGACGTCGCTTGAACATGAGACATGCTCTGACGTGACACTATTGTCTCATGTGACCGCAAGAATATTTTTATCTCTTTTCTTGTAATGTTTCAATGGTTAAGTAGATACTCATCTTGTTTATATATGTGATAATAATAAAATTGACAAGTTTTCTCCACACTGTAAAAAATAGCGGTGTGAACTTAACACCATGCGGTGTCTATATAATTCTCACCATGTTAAATTAACAACAACATATTGTGGATTTAACAGTATAGATTTTAAATTTACACGCTCATGGTGTTAAATTCACATCATGATGGTGTTGACATAGTGTGCCTCCCAACAAGTGACACAGTGATCACCTCACTTTGTTTAACATTGGCAAACAACAATTTAAGAATGTAATGATCCATTGTGTCACACCGTGTCGCTTGTTGGAAGCAAAGAGGTTGTACAATCTTTTTGGTTGGAAGGCACACATAAATACCAGATGTGTTAAATCCACACCAGGAGTGTTAAATCGACATCGACATTTTTTTAGAATGCATGAAGTCGCTTTTGATTCATTTCGTTTGGCCTACTTGTTGTGAAGTATAAATAACTATTTAGTTTCAACTCATTCTCGTTGGTCACCATGTATACCTGCAGAATTATTAATCAAATAATGTTTTCCTGTTAACTATGAGTGCTTTCCATTTCATGAATAATGCATTATCTTTGTTGTTCATCAAATGTATACAAGGATGAATAAAACATCATGCGTGAAACAGAATGCGTCATCATCTATGTGCTATCAGGTACTTATTACAAAGCAATATAATATACAGAAATTCAAATTAATCCACTCCAATAACTTCTTACACTACTCAAAACTACATTACAGACAAGAGAAAACGTTTTCTTGTCATGACACACATCACTTCGTTCTACTTTACAATCAGGATACAACGTGAACGACATAAAAGAATATTCTCTCGACATAAAAGCATATTCTCTCGACCTACATTGACAAGTACAATTATTGAACTGCTAGAGTATTCTGAGGTTAGCATTAATCAAAATTCTGATAATGTTGCGTCTGGCTAAACGCTATCTAATAAATCTATCTGAAAAGTATTAAACAAATTTTTATAGTATCATACAATATATTATAATACAGGGTGTTTCCAAATTAAATGGCAAAACTTCGGGAGCGTGTAGAGGAGTAAAAAACTAAGAAAAAAAGTCCTATAGACATATGCTCGTTTTTGCTCCGTTTCAGAGAA
>NW_017257265.1:12746-16144 GCF_001594055.1 Mycetomoellerius zeteki | reverse complement strand
CATTTTTCTCACGCATTAGAGAGAATAGAAGGTCTGTTATGGATTATATACCTGTATTAAATCATCACAAAGGTCAAAATTGTTGTTCAACCGAAAACAGTACTATATTTTCATTATACTTAATGAAAATGGTTGTATTAAATTGGAAAGAATTAATGTAAAAGAAAATATAAAATAAAAATATAAAAAATAACAATAAAAAATATATAAACGCAGTTAAATAAGATATGATTTCGATGTTATATTGCGTTATTTAGACATTTACGAAAGATTGAATACGTGATTGTTCTATTATTCTAGTGTATACGTTCTATTACGATCTTATACTTTTATTCAATAGAGGAGAGTGGTCCAAATTGGACCGTATTCCAAATAGAACCTTTTTGATTTAAATGAATATGGTTAAGCAGATTTACGTACTATTTATAGTGTAAAGTCTTTATAAGACACCGCACATGTGATAGCAGTTTGACAGTTCTCTGTCATAATATTTATAAAATAGATGCAAATATGTATTTTCAGTCATCGTGCGAAAATTTTTTTAAAAAAAGAAATCCTTGTAAATCATTATTTAAAAGGTGTTAAAAATTTGAAAAGTAATTGATTTAAGATAATTAAAGAGTGTAGAATTCAAAAATATCCAGCATTTTGCGATAACTTTTGCGGTTTAGTGTAAAATTTGTTCCAAAGTTCCAAAGGACCCGTGTCCAAATCGGACAGTACAGTACATAACTTATAGGTCTGGTTGTAGTACTGGTGACTGATCAGATATGGTCCCAGGAATTAAATCAGTAAAATATCATGAGTCATCAGACTCAGATTAGTTGAGTTTTATTGATTTCAATTCTAATAATATAAACTGTCAGTAATTTTTTTTCTGAAAAAATTTTTATCTTTGACTATCAAATTGCTTGTTTTTACTCAATATTAAGAAAAATATTTTAAAATTCTATCTAAAAATCGATAAAAATAGGAGTTTTTGATTTGTACCAGAGGATGGTCCGATTTGGAACCATTGGTTACAAATCGGTCCGAAAAAAGCATTTTTACATTTTCCATTATAGTTCAACACTGGTGAGAGATACATCAAAATGGTTAAAAATGGAGGGAATTAAATGATCTTTTCAATGGCATCTTCGGTTTTAGGATCAGACTTTATTTACGCCTTATCGAGAGCAAAAACTGTAATTATGTTCGATTTAGACCATTGTCCCCTATATATAGGACCAGGCAAGCGGAATTATATCCTGCGTGAAAAAGTCCCATTCCAAATTTTACCTCTCTTTGCTCTATTTGCAATATACGTTCTAAAATTTAATCGAAATAGATAATTTAAAAAAACAATAATCTTAAACTATCATTTATGACAGCTTGGACGCTCGTATAAATTCTATCAAATGGATACGTAAAAAATTAAGACCTTATTATAAAACATCAATTGAGTTACGTTTTCAGATATCAAAGAAACAATTACCAATTCCTTAAATAATTAACGTTTTATTATTTTTAACTTCAATGTGTGTCAAAATCAACTCTTCCTTTTAGTTTCAAAATAAATAGCATTTATTATTGTATGCACGTAGTAAATCATAAATTAAACAGTAAATTATGAAAATTAAATTTGAATTCAAATTAATATATCTCTTAAGCTAAATTATTGAGTTTTATCGTTTTAGTTAAGTTAACGACACATTGAGAAAAATACAGATTCTTCTTCTGATATGGCTATTTATTAGCATATTGATATTAACATTACCACAAAGATTCTTAATTTAATTGAACTTTTAATTATTTGGTAATATATATGAAGCAATAATTATATTATGTACTTTTTTTAATTCAATGTAATGTCCTACCTATCCTTTATATCATGAACTCACATTTATGTACTTTAATTGTTAATTTCGTCAAAGAGAACACACAAGATATATCTGATGCATCTCGTTATACAAAAATTTTAATTTTTCATTTACAGTTTACTTGTCATATTTTCAAGTAAATGCCGAAGTATCATCTATCTTAATAAATCGATCTAAAGGAAATATTACTATAACTACGTATAGAGGAGCTGTAGTAATATATAATACAATATTACAAAGTCATATAAAATAGATTTGTTGAATAGAGATGCAACAAATAATATATTTGACACATAACCGACTACTCAACTACTGTATACCGAAAAAATTATGTTTTCATAAACATGACAGGCGCGCAAGACTCCTTACCACGCAAACGCATCACCGTGCATCGGGTGTATATGTAACAGATTCACAGGATTGACAAAAGATGATATGTTTTTTAAATGAACAAAATAACATGTTTTTAACACGTTTTTAATGCTTCACACATCTTTTATACAGTATTATAAAAAAGCAACATTATCATGTTATAAACATGTTTAAAATTCGTTAAAGCATCGATCAAGCATGCTTCAAATGATTTAAATCATGATTTTACCAACCCTGTCGTTTCGCATATTTACAGTTATGGTATCCTGGATAGCTCAGATCGCACGACATGATAAATATTCGCCTTTAACAAAGTTATTATTTTCATAACTGTTTAAAGGCCGCGGCGTACATCTGTGGTTTCGACAAATGAAAGGTGTCATGTATGTTTTATATACATTGATCCTTCACTTTACTTTTCCTTCATTTTTAATATTTTCATGATTAAAGGTGTTTGGTTGAATAGTAAAAATGTTACCGAGATAACGAAAAACACCGAATAACAACCCATCATTTGCTGCAACTCTAGCATAAAACTGAAAAATGTTTTCTGTAGACTACAAAACCATAGCATATATTCAGCTAATTTATGAATTGCCAAAACGTATTAGTAAATGTTTAATACTCGAAATATAACAGAAGAAAAATTATGCAAATTATGATTTTGTAAGGAGGTTAAAGTCAATTTCGCAATGTTCAGAAAAATTACGAATCCTTTCTGTTACATCTCTATTGGTAGAAATATTCATAATATTGTATGTTCCATTGATCTTGAAGTGTTCCATTCGGATTTGTATTCATAAATAATGTGATTTTTTTAAATGGAAAAGTAACAGAGTTATTAATACTTATTAAGTTATTAATATTATATACCAGGTATGTAAATATGAAACCGGAATTTTTTTATAGAAAATACATATTTATTGCATGAAAATGATAAAAAAATATTTTATTCGAAGTATTGCCCATCGCTAACTATACATTTTTCCCACCTGTCTGACAATTTGTGGATGCCACGCCTAAAAAATTGTTGCTCTTTTGAGCCAAACCAGTCATCTAGCCATTTTCGTACATCTTCGTAAGAAGTAAAGCGCTGCTGAGCAAGTGCGTGTCCCATCGATGCAAATAAGTAGTAATCGGACGGAGCCAAGTCTGGTGAGTAAGCCG
>NW_017257265.1:12459-12723 GCF_001594055.1 Mycetomoellerius zeteki | reverse complement strand
TCAATCGTTTCCTTGACCAGTTTTGCTGTGTGTGATGGTGCATTATCATGAAGCAAAATCACTTTGTGTTGCCTTTTTTGATATTCCGGTCGTTTTTCACGCAAAGCTTGAATCAAATTGATCATTTGTTGTCGGTAGTGTTCAGTATTAACGGTTTCGCCAGATTTTAGCAGCTCATAATAGATCACACCTTTCTGATCCCACTAAACACAGAGCATTGTCTTCCGTCCAGCGAGTTGGCCTTGCAGGCGATGTCAATGGTTC
>NW_017257265.1:6942-12300 GCF_001594055.1 Mycetomoellerius zeteki | reverse complement strand
CCCATTTTCCCATCTTCTGGATCTTTCCCATGGATTTCAAACGTATGGAGACGGCTTCTCGTGTCACATTCAATTGATCCGCGAGTTGTTATTGAGTTTGAGCGTCATCCTCATCCAATAATGCTTGCAATTCGCTATCTTCAAACTTTTTCGGTGGTTTTCCACGTTCTTCGTTTCTCACGTCAAAATCGCCACTTTTGAATTTTTTAAACCACTCAAAACACTGTGATTTACCAAAAGTATGCTCACCGTAAGCTTCGACAAGCATTCGATGCGATTCTGCAGCAGTTTTCTTCAAATGGTAACAGAAAATCAATGCTGTCCGCAAATCGTAGTTTCCAGGCACAAAATTCGACATGTTTAACACTATTACAAACTATACTGTTGTATGAAACTTGTATTGTTGTGAGTTGAAAATCTTTGTCAGATGTCAGAACAAGGAAATGGCGTCAATGACGCGGTCTGACGGCAACTACATTGACAGCTATGACCATCTATTGTTAAATTCCGGTTTCATATTTACATACCTGGTATGTATTGAAAAAGGCGAGGTTTAATTTATGTACTTAATATGATTATGTATTGTGAATAAATGAAATAATTCAAATAATTACTCGTTACAAATCTGCTTCTTTTTTGTTTTCGTACAAATTATTAGACAAGGCTGCTAAATCTTCTTGAGGCTGTTCAAGATCAGCTATTGATCAGAATTCGCAAAAAAGATGTATGTACAGCATGGATTTCCGGATTCGTTCCCTTCTAGAAACGTATTATAAATCGATATTCTAGAATTTTTTAGCTTTTGTTCAAATGAAAGTCAAAAAACATTACGATATGTTGTACACACAATAATCAGATTCTAGAAACGTCTAGAAGCGTCCAAAGGCACACGCGCCTCGCGTGACGTACTCAGCGCCGTAAGCTCACGCGCCAATCAAATCCGCTGATTCCCGGTCGCGCATGACTAGCGCGAATCATCGCGCAAGCACCGAAAAATAATTGTCAACCGCGGAAAAATTCGGAGGTCACCGAAAACCGTGAAGCCTCGGGAAACTCCTAGAAGGCAAGGGCCGAATAATTCTTTGTCCAGCAAGATATAAAACCGGGCACTTCGAGCTGTTAGTAAGTCAGTTAACCTCAGTCAACCGCCTTGTTAGAAATCGTCGCTCCGAAAAGATTACGCTCGTTTCGCTGCCGCGCTCGACTAGCCGTCGCGAACATTGCAAAGTGCCTGTTGAAGAAAATTGTCTGTATTAAAATTTGTACACTTTATTGTGAGTATCTGTTTTATTGTATAAAAAGAACGTATAGTGAAAATAAAGAGTGATCCGCCTCGTAATTGAAAGGTGTGCCGCTGCATACTCCAAAATTCTTGTGAGCACTCTCCTCACTCATTAATCTCAATTGTTCTTCCTCTCATACAAGGCTCTTTTGTTGTCGTGGCCCTGCTCGTATCATATATTACCTAAATATTCGATTGAAATTCTTTCGCTCAACATTTCGTAGCTATAGCCAGACTCTTTTTTCAGTATACACAAAGTACACTTAACACGTATTGTAATGCAATTTTAATTTTTTATTCACTGTTCACTTGTCTTATATGAATTTTTAAGTAAATCTGAAATATCTAACATAAAAGAACAATCTATAGAAAACATATCTAAAATTACGTACAGAGAAGCCATAAAAATATTTAATATATTATTTTATTTAACAAATAGTAGGACTCTTTATATGAAAAATATTAAATACAAAACAATAACAAAGGGCAAATTAAGAGTCAGTACGTTAAAAATTTAGTTTGAAAAATTGGTGAAAGTATAAAAATTAAGTTAGATTACGTCAGAATAAAAATATAACATTTAATTAAATAAGTTAAGTATCAAATAAATAACAAAAAATTCTACATAACCAGTTTCGGCTACACGATTGAACCTTCAGATACAATTTACATAGATTCAATATACAATAAGTTACGAAAAAACGCATATTAATGTAATAAAAATGTTCGGATATAAAACTCTAAGCAGATCACACGCCATTCGTTAACCGTGTCTCTTGAATATCTAAATAAAGTATGAAGTCTTATTATAAAAATATGAACATATAAATTCTAACAAATAAAAACTTATCAAAAACCATGTGTAAATTACTTCAAAATTTCTCGGAGAAAAACGGATGTGTGTGGTATAAGCCACGTAGGCAAAGAGAACATAGCGCTACAATTAGAAATATACTATCTCACACATACGATCGTCGATACAGATCGACACATACTGAGAAAGGAGACGGATTGTCAGTAACAAAGAGTCAAAGTTTATTTATAATAGGTATGTATGCCTTGTGGAGACCTTCCGTGTCAGTTTGTAAATTCAAACTAACGGTCTGCTTTTTAATGTTGAGCATCTCGGAAGTTAGGCGTTTTCTGTAGCAAGGTTCTTCATCCAAAACTCTTACGTTGTCCCATTGAAAGTCATGGTCATACTGTAATCTATGCTCAGTTATGACCGATCGAGTGGATGTATTATATTTGATGTGGTTACGATGCTCCGCAATTCTGGTTTTCAATTGCTTGCCCGTCTGGCCCATGTATGCATTACAATTGTTGCACGAGATCTTATAAACTACATTTCTTTTTGATGTGGGAGAGCACTTATCCTTTTGAACCTTGATATATTTTCCTATCTTATTAGGACTACGAAATGACACCCTGATGTCGTTATTGTTGAGCCGCTTAAATTTCTCTGTGTGAAGAGAAATAAATGGTACAGTAAGCCACGATGCCGATTCGTTAGTGCAGACATTGTCAAGTAAATCTTCATTTAATACACATTTATTTTTCGTTTTAAGAAGATTTTTTATACGTTGATTAATTGTGTTAAAAATGAACGTCAAAGGGTAATCGTTATGTAATAAAATGTTAATAAAATAAAAGTTAAATTTTTCTTGCGAAAAGTAAAGTCCGAAAGTAAAAAAGCTCTGTCGACTAACGAAAAAATTGTGCCTTTCTTTCATCTGTAATTGGATGATTAGAGTGAAAATTTAAAAATCTTCCTGAAAAAGTGGGCTTACGGTACCAATCAAAAATAAATTTTTTATTCCTAATAATTATTGTAGTATCCAAAAATTCCAATTCATCATCACCCAGTTCTATAGTGAATTGAAGACGTGGATGGAACGAATTAAACTTTTCCAATAGAATATCGATATTAGAAGGAAGGACTGCAATACAAATGTCATCGACATATCTATAGTAAAACGGAATGTCAACATTTGATAGGGGAGAGCCCATGGGGGTGCCGAAGCTTTGCTTATAAATTTTGTTATCAAAAGTGAAAAATGTGGAATCTAAAATAAAATGTATTGCTTCCAGAAGCTCATTTTTTGGCAATGAGCATCCTTTGAAAATAAAACACCAATATTCATTTACACAATCTATAGCTATATTCAATGGAACATTCGTAAAAAGAGAGATAACGTCTAAAGAAATTAATTTATAATCATCTGTAATATTTATTCTTTTTTAATTTTTCGACAAATTGAAAGCTATTTTTAATATAACTGTCTGCCTTAGGAATGGTCTTGAACAAAATATTATGTAGAAATGTGGCCAAAGCGTATAGAGGACTGTCTATCGAAGAAACAATAATTCTGAGAGGACAATCGGGTTTGTGAATCTTCGGCAATCCATAGACTCTCGGGAGCAGTCCGTCTGTACTTATAACCCTCTGTACTTTGAATCATTAATATAATCGTTTCTCTTCTATCTAGTAAGCATACACCTTAACGCTGTCGTGAGTTTTTTAGTGGGATCTTTCTTAATAGTTATATATGTGTCTGAGTCATTCAATAACGTGATCATTTAATTAATATATGTGTCTTTATCCACAGCAACCGTAACATTACCTTTGTCAGCATGAGTGAACATAATATCAGAGTGTGTCGATATGAATTTCCACCACAGGTATCAGATTCCAATTTTAAAAGTTGTTTATTCTTAGGAGATGTAAAAATAGGAGAGGAGATGATATTGTTTAAGATCGGAATAGAAAGGTTCACCACTTCAATCCTTCTATCGATGGGCATTCTATGTGTGCTACTCTCCACACTCTTTATGCATTCAAAAATAATCTTGTTCTTGTTATTGAAGGGAAGAGCAAAGTTTTCTCCTAACTGTAAAAAACATTGTATGTTATGAGGAATTTCGACGGAAGATAAATTTATGAACCATTTTTTTCTAATAGTTGTTAAGGAAGAAGAATTATTCTGTGAAGGGAAAGAATTTGGGTGTATGAAAATGGATGAACTAGGATTGAAACTTTTTTGTGAAATAAGGAAAGGGTTGGAGGTATTCATCTTGAGATGGTTAAGTGTCAAAACTGGAGTATTCGAGCGTGTTAGAATCGACGGTTTAAATGTGTATTGAATAGGCTCAGTCATATCCCTTTCCTGTTTTTCTTTCTTGTTAAATAACCAAAGAAATTTAGACTCTAACCTCTTTTTTTCTTTCTCAAAAAAGAGCTTACATGATATTTCTTGAGTCTTAAAGAAAATCATCACAAATTTTCGTCGGGAGACAGCTAGACATGTTGCTCACTACATGAAAAAGTAAATTTCTAAAGAAATGGATATCTCTGTGCGCGTCGTTAAGTTCAATGTGTAAAATTTTCATGATTGTTAATTTTTTACAATGTGAGAATTTTTTAACGGATATATGGTTATGTAACGCTATGTTCAAATTGTTGATGCTGAGGCGTAATCTTATTATTAATACAATGTTTGACAAAGCCGATATGTAAATAACTAGCAATAATATTTCTGCGATACTTAATCCACAATTTGAGACACTTCAACGCATGAGCACCGTAGTATTATATTCGCCGTCGAGGAAATGGGTGTCTAGGTGATCGCTGTCGAGGAAGTTGGTGTCTAGATGTTCGCCGTCGAGGAAATGTGTGTCTAGGTGTTCGTCGTCGAGTTAAGTGTCTAGGTGATCGCCGTCGAGGAAGTGGGTATCTAGGTGTTCATCGTTGAGGTAGTTGGTATCTAGGTGTTCGCCATCGAGGAAATGGGTGTCTAGGTGTTCGCCGTCTAGGAATTAGGTGTCTAGGTGTTGTCTACATGTTTGCTATCGAGGAAGTGGGTATCTAGGTGTTCGCCGTCGGGGAAATGAGTGTCTAGGTATTCCCCGTCGAGGAAATGGGTGTCTAGGTTATACTATATCGATACCTAATATCATAAAACCTAAATGATAAGTGGGTGCTTCCTATTTGATGACACAAATCGACACAAGTTGATACAAGTATTGTTCTATCTTTGTCACTCTCTGAATGTCAAGAAGGTTTTTGTATAAAAGAT
>NW_017257265.1:0-3157 GCF_001594055.1 Mycetomoellerius zeteki | reverse complement strand
ATGGTAATTATGCAGTATAAAGGACCATCCTCCAATGATCTTGATCTTGACATATGTTGTCAAGATCATGACCCCGAGTGACCTTGAACAAATTTTAGCGTCGCTCGTTGTTCGTTCAAAAGTTATTAACAAAAAAGTTCTTCAATAAAACCTAACTTTTGGATATGACTGCGCTCCGATGAGACAAATTCTCTGCTTTCTCACAGCGCAAAATATTTTCTTATATAATTTTTGTGCCTCTAGAGCAGAGAATTTGTATTTTTAAAAGCATAGAATTTGCGTTTTAAAGGGAAAGAATGAAGAATTCATGTTCAAAAAAGTATTTGATACACATGAACGATTAGACGCTTTTTTTGACATAATGGCTAAGGAATATCCAATATCTGAAAATATAAATACTGAATGAATCAAATAAACAAAAATATTTTGCAACACATACAACAAACACAAATTCTTTGCTTTAAAATCACATTTTTTTCCTTTAAAACGCAAATTCTATGCTTTTAAAAATACAAATTCTCTGTGCTCTAAAGACACAAAAATCATATAAGGAAATATTTTACACTGTTAAAGCAGGGAATTTGTCTCATCGGAGCGTAGTCATATTCGAAAGTTAGGTTTTATTGAAGAACTTTTTTTGCTAATAACTTTTTAACGAACAACGAGCGACGGCTAAAATTTGTTCAAGGTCACTCGGGGTCATAACCTTGACAACATATGTCAAGGTCAAGGTCATTGGTGGAGGATCCCTTATACAGCATAATTACCATAAAGACAGGCCATTGAAAGCAATAATTGCGCAGTAATTAGTGCGTTTGATTTAAAAAATAGTATATTTCACTTCTTACATGACAAATCGATCGAACGTAACGTTCTTAATTACTTCATCGCTAAAGATGGCTTGAATGGAGCTGAAATGTTCGATTGATTTGTCATGTAAGAAGTGAAATATACTATTGTTTAAATCAAACGCACTAATTACTGCGCAATTATTGCTTTCAATCGCTCGTCTTTATTAATTATTGTTTAGTTTTATTATCTCAGGAAACCAATTTATATTTTTATTATGTTTACCTTAACATCCTTCATTTTTATACGAAAAGTATAAATTTCCAATTCCAATCACTTTTTGCAAAAACTGTATATCTAATATTTCCTTAACCAAGACGCGCAAAGATCGCTGAAAATCTATAATATAATAGTGAATTTCAAATATCACATCATTGTCATTCCGTCATATTCCAATTTGAGACTTTGAAGTTACATATGCTCATCATTTCGTAAACGTTAATGTGTCAAAGAAGAATCGCGGGTACATTTGGAAAGTAGAGTGTAAAAAATTTACAACAGAAGCGAATGTTACACATCGGCTCTTCCGGAGCCGTTCAAATATTTGCATGCATACTGCGAGCATAGATGAAACTTTTATACGGAACTTTTATACGAATTTTTTTAAATGCATTTACGTCCTTCGATGCAGGACGCTTTGGATACGAAAACCTGTTCTATTGCGGGGGCGTTGCGTCTGATTAAATCGTATTATAATTACTTGTCAACATGCGGTACAGCTCTCTTACAGTCGGGGACAGAAAGTTACTTTTATCACTAATTTTGTCATTACTTTTTTATGAGGTTTTTACAGTTCTTCTTGTGTTATAATTTTACCGTTACTTTTATCACTTTTTTATGACGACGTACGTCATCAAGGTCATTGGAGGTGGAAATTCTGATTGTATCTCCTTCACAGCGTTTTTTAAAGATGCTCATCTCTTACAAATATTTAATAATGAAAAGTAGTGATTAATCATTTATTTTAAATAACTGTTGTTAAGTATATTTCTAATACTCAATATAAGTACTGTATACACATGTTTTGTACAGACAACACAGACAACATACATATGTTGTTAAGGTCATAGTCACTGATGGAGGTGATTTTCTCTTTTTATATATTACCAAAAAGGTCTTTAAGTGTTTCACACTGTAAACATTTTAACGCACAATGTCAATAAAAATAATTTACAAAGTAAATGTATACACATGTACTAACCTAAGGATAGTTACAGAAATCATAATGCTTAAGATAATGATAAATGACGGGTAAAAGTCCAGAAACACAGCTCTCGTCATGAGAGAACTGTTATAAAAGGTAAAATTTAATAAATTTTGAAGAAAGAAAATTCGAATATTATGATATACTAAGTCAAAAAAAACGTATACAATCCATCCGATTATTATTCTAACTATCCAGTTATGTAGTCTTTGGTATTCCTTTGGCGTTCCGAGGGCTTCTAACGTGTCGTCTATTAGAGCAAGTTTACGTAAGCATATTTTCAGTTCCTTTAAAGAAATCATATTGATCGATTATGCGACACAGAAAGAAAGGCCCTAGCAAGATAAGTATGTGTATGCTGCTCCCCCTTAATCTGGTCGAGATTTTTACCATAAGTTAGCAGCGATGCAAGAATGAGAATTTCGCAAAATATTATATCTGAAAAAAATTTTTATGGAAGTTATAGGAGTAAAATTGAAAATCGATTAAACGAATTTTCTCTTTAATGGATGAACCGATTTCGACGAAAAATAAATATGTTATATGGTTCAATGTGGTGCGATGTTTAAAAAAAATTATGAAAATTTTTTTTGAAAAAAACCGGTTGAAAAAAATTTCCAAAGTTTTTAATATTTTCTTTTAATAGGATGTACTTGAGACACTACTACGATTTTTTATTAAAATGATCTTCGACTTAACTGGTATAACATATTTAATTTTCAAAACGATGGAAAGGTAGTACATAATTTTAAAAAATGAAGAGTTTGAGTGTGCGGTGTACGATTAGCCGGGTATTGCATGAGATTCCTATATACACATGCTTTTGTAAGAACAAGTCGCGAAAAAACTGCGAACGGTCTCCCACGTCTTTAATTTTTTTGGCAGCGAGTCCTCTATCTTGTTTACTTGAGATATTTCCACGTTTATAGTAGAAAATAGACGTATTTTAGTCAGTCTTTCGCGCTCTGTGTCGCGTGAATCGCCGTAGAGCACTATCAGCTTTGATTACTAGTATTAACGCGGTTATCATATTATTTAATTTGATCGCTTGATGAACTATTTCAGTAGTTCATTACTCACATTGGTAATTTTTCCTTAATTGAT
>NW_017257264.1:0-471 GCF_001594055.1 Mycetomoellerius zeteki | reverse complement strand
CTAAAAATCCATATATATTCGGATTACCACGTACAGATAAAAATTAATTTCGGTATTTAAGGGCGAGTAAATTGATGCGTGAATTTTCTAATTTATGTGGGGCAGAAAATAAGAAAAGCTTACGAGGAACTATTTTACGAAAAGATATGGCAACAAAATGTGCACGTTTACCAGATACTGATATTACCCTTATTGCTGATTTTATGGATCATCATAAGGACATACATAAAAGCATTTACAGACAGTCTGTGATATTAGAATCTGATATTTTTAATGTGGCACAAATTTTAGAGAAAACTCAAAATATATCTACACATAACATCACAAATGTTACAAACACTACAAATAGTACAAATACTACAAACATTGATACTACAAATAACTCGATTCGATCTAGCAGCAGTACAATGGATACTAATATTTCAGAGAGTAATAACGAAATTCAAAACACAGGTATTTTTATAGTAATTT
>NW_017257263.1:200057-229251 GCF_001594055.1 Mycetomoellerius zeteki | reverse complement strand
ATAAAATATTACGATAATTTAACTTAAGGTTACGATAATTTAAACTTACGTTAAATAACTTATGTTATATTAAATAACTTACGTTAAAAAACTTACGTTAAATAACTTAAACTTACGATAATTTAACTTAAATATATACATATGCCGATCTACACTATTAAGTGTTATAACATAAGTTATTTAACGTAAGTTTAAATTATCGTAACCTTAAGTTAAATTATCGTAATATTTTATTTTATATTTCTACTATAACTTTTATTATTTTCAACTTTTAAAGACATTATTTTAATATAAAACATGTAGTTGAATTGCTTAATTTCAAAGTAAACAACGTTCATATTAACATATATGAACTTAGTAAATAGTAAATTAAATCTGAATCAAAGGAGGAAGGTCAATAAGGCCGTTTTTTTACTCGCTCAGGATTTAAAAAAAATAATTTTTTTTTTTTTTTGTAATATACATTCATTAGAAATATCAAACATAATAATTAGGTGAGAAAAAACTGGTTAATCTTCTTCTATACATTTCTTGAATTAAATTAATTGTATTGTTTTAATTAAATTAACGACAATTGCTCGTTCTTTATCAAAGAACTCTTCGAACTAATGCGTACACAGTATAAATTCACGGTTGCCATCTTTCGCAGTGTTCCACCGGAGATCGACGATTCTTCTGTCGGAAATCTCATTATCTTATGCGACACAATGATAACTAATATCGAAATTGCCGAAATTAAAACTTTTTTATAGCGTGTTCGCTAAAAAAAAAGGTGGGGGGCAGTTTTGACACTTCTGTCAGAGATATCTTTCAAAAAACTAAAGAAAAATCGACTCATACTTAAAAAGAAGGTTACCAGAATTTTGAGTCCGGTTAGGAAATTTTTTCTGTGTGCCAGAAAACCGATTTAATAAAACAACTGGAGTTTTTCCGACCAAAAGCCCGAGAAGTGGCAACCGTGGGTGCAATAAGTTGAAACAAAATTATATCTGTTTCACTCAAACTTATTGCACTGGTGTACAGTTTAAAGAATTTATCGATAAAGTAAAGACCTATGGAGTAGGAACAATGGCATAGGAATAAGGAATAATTAGCAATAACTGAAATTAGATATAATTTAATATTATGAATTTAATAATGTAAAATTGTAATCCGCAAAAACTACATTTTTATGTTCGATAATTTTTGAGCATTTTCACGCTTCAACCGTATTGTGCCATTGAATTATCGTTTTTTTCCCTTTCTTCACATTTAATAAGTATTTCAATCGGAAATCGCGCTTAATAAGATTGCTTTCATGTTAAGCCAACGCCATTCGCGAGAAAGGGAAACGCAGGTAATTACAGCTGATGGGCACACGTTCCCCCACGCTATTTACGCGCGGGATGGAAAAACGTAAATGTGATTTGTAGACGGGCGGGCGGAATCGACTCGCGGAAAACGGCGCAACAAAGAAACGCGAAGAATCAGTGTCCTTCCGACGCGACGCACGGACGGGCACCACCAGAGAAGAGCTTTCTTTCAAGTTATGGGCGCACCGAAGCGCGCGCTCGATTTTCCGCGCACGTTACGTACGTACGTAACCGCGCGCGGCCGAGTTATTTCAATGAGCCGGCATCGTAGGAGTAGAGGACGGCGGCGGACAGACGCGCGGAATGGGGAACCGGTGCGGAGCAGAGCGGCGCGGCGCAGTCACTGATTTAACGCGAGACAATTGAATCTAATTACGACCGTCGCGGTAGCCAGTGATACTCAATCCCGCCCATTCCGCGTCGCGGTTTTTTTTCCCGCAGTCTAATTCTCTCTATCGAGTCGATATTGCGCGGCGGTGGCGTTAACACTGAGCTTCACGGCAATATTTTTCCCGCCCGTCAATTTTCTTCTCCCCGTTTACGGTAACGATTAAAAGACTCGTAACGGCACATGCTAAGCCGCGAGATTGAAAAAGACTGTAAGTCTTTAATGAGATTTTAGTATCTGAGTTTCCATCGCGGTGATGTACAATATTGTGAGAGGTGCTGAATTGAATTTACATACTTTCGATTAGGATGGAACTTTAATGGAACTCGAAAATCTTTTAGATTTGATCGAAAATCTTTTAGATTTAATCAAAAATCTTATTCGCCCTTCATTTACGCAAATTTTTTGAATCGCTGAATAAGAATGTATGTGTCACATCTCAAAGCGCATTATAAAAAATATAAAAATTATGTAGATTCTTCCATTTTATTCATCTGAGTTCTGTGTATTTGAGTACAATTGTCTTATTGATTTAAAAGTTATATTTTTGTTTGTTTACCTTGACTCTTATATGTAAAATCGCGTTTTGTAGTACGTATTTACAAATTCGACGAGAAAGTCGAATTTGTAGATACAGAAAGTAGCATTACAAATTAAATTCGTTATATACATTAATAAAACTCTAATAAATATTAGTGTAAGAGTTCATTTGAATCTACTTATTCTTTTAAAAGTCATTTACTTAAAGCTGCTAATGTGTCTACAATGAGATTTTAAAGCACAAAACTTAAAATTTAAGCCTTAAGCCCTAATAAGAAATTGACCAATCACATTCGAATATGAGGAAAATAATCGATCATAATTGGTGAAATTTTTACGCTTAAGGCTTCAATTTTACATTTTAAAAAATCTCACTGTTAGACGCTACTTAAAATTACAGCAAAATGTGATCATCGCGCTACATAAGTCATTATAATTTAAATTATTTATTGCTTTGTCTTTTTGCAGTTAATTTTAGGACACGACCAAAATTTTTTGACTGACATTAACGTTTTTGGCACATACTTTTAATTGGTATTGTACAGCCAAAACATTCTTAAACGTGTACCTTTAGATCGTTTGTTGCACTACAACACAAAAATAATATCGCTGCGAGACAGTGAGAGATTCCGTCAATTGCGTTTCATCTCGCGTCGATTCTTCATTAGGCAGAAGAACTGAACATTAACGATGTGTTATGTGATTCCCGAGTATCATATTAGCGATGTTAATGTCGGTATGTAACGCGTGTATTGCAATCTGACGGTTTCAGACTGGTCGGCGCACTCCACCGGTTGCTCCATCGAGGCGCGGCGCCGCAACGCACCGAGCCGCATCGGGCGCCCCTGGCTGTTCATTAGAGGCCGCATTGTCCGCTAACTAAGTACAGACATAGCCCTACCCACAGCCCTCGAACCAACCTACTGATCTCCGAGGGCCTTCGTGCCCCTCGCGACGTAGAATCTCTTCCATCCTCGCTGTATCCACCGTTCTACGGAGCTGTCTGCCGTTGCTCGTGCCGTTACCATCGTAATCTGTATACAAACGCTTACTAGAGATTCTCAAGTAAGAGATTGGATATCATATGTTAGGTCTGCTATATTTTTCAGGACCTATAATAGAATGAGATATCCATTATCGCATCTTATTCTATCTAATCAAAAGTTGTCTAAACGGTGTCCAATCTTTTACTCGCGTACTTGAGGATCTCTAACGTGAATGAACAAATTTGCTTTAACATTGACAGCACAAACAAAATTTAAATCGACAAACACGTTCCATTTCCTATTAAAAATAAAGCGGTCGCTATACAGTAAAATTATTTTCGGGATTATTTTGTACTTGTGTTAAAACTGGTCCTTGTTAAAATTTTTGTGTTCAATTTCTTAACATACCTGGATGTTAATTTAACGTAATATTATTAAGTTATTTAAACATTTTGTATAAATTGATGTTTAACATTTCTTAGTTAAAATAATACAATATGATTAAGTGAACAAGTAATATAAAAAATAATGTAAATTTAAAAGTAAATTCTAAGATAAATAAATAAAAAATAAACATATGTGTTAATTTAATATTATTAATGTTAATTTTACTGAAGAAATACAATATATTTTCAAATTTATTTCTAAATTGTGTCAAAGTATTACATTTTTATATTTATGTTTACACAATGTTTGAGTTGCTTTCTAATATTTATTTTGTTAAATTAATGCAAAAATTTAAGTGGACTATTTGATACGTAGAATATGTTAAATTTAACACAAATTTTCCAACTGTATAAATTCGTTTACATTCGTCTTTCTTCCTTCGTCTTTGCTAACTTGGTTTGAATTCACCTTAATGCGACGCTAATAGGATCTGCTCCCTCTTATCCTGATTATATATTTAAGCATTTGCTGATTCGTTATCTTTAGTAATATTGCGTTATTGTTTTAGATTATTCTTGTAAAATTATTCTTAGGTTACTCTTTTGTATTATTATGCTTACACATAACTAAAAAAATTATCTTTCCGTATAATAAATAATGATAATAATATTAATGAACGATAAAATTAACGGGAGATAGAAAATCCGGAATATATTTCAACAAATTTATTTACAGAATTTATTAACATGAATGTGTGAAAATGATTTATCAAATAACGATACACATTAAAAAACATTTTGTATTTATGTTGGAAACGGTTCAACACAAATACAAAATGTTTTGTGTATCGTTCAGATCCTTGTTAAATTTTTGTGTTGAATTTTGTAACATACTCGAGTTAATTTAATATAATGTGATTATGTTATTTAAATAGTTTGTGTGAAACTGATATTCAACATTTCTTAGTCAAAATAATACAATCTATGAGTAAGTGAACAAATAACATAAAAATAATGTATTTTAAAACTAAATTCTAAGATGAATGAATAAAATATATGTTAGTTTAACATATCATAAATGTTAATTTTATTTAAAAAACAATGCTTCCATGGCTTATTTACAAACTGTATCAGGTATTATTTTTTTTGTGTTTATCTTTTTAAATATTTGTGTTACCTCTTCTAATATATTCATCTTGTGTTTTTTATAATAGTTAATTTATTCATTTTGTGTTAAAATAACGTATAAATAGCGCACCGTTTGGAACACATAAAATGCGTTAAATTTAACACAAATTTTCCAACGGTGTAGCATCGAAATTTCATTGAGAAAAAAATCGAGTTAAAATTTATTCCTTTAATCGAGAGGAAGTAGACTGAATTTTCTTGCGTAAAATTTCTTACTCTCGTGAACATAAAAATCTCTTTATTAATAGCCGTAATCGCAGTACGGCTGTCAATCCGGTGAGAACCGAAATACGCTCTCTTTTTAGCTGTCTTCCATCTTACATTATCGTGCTATTATTATTTTATCTTCTACAGTAGCTTTTATCCTCTTTTTTTTCTCTCTCTTTACCCCGGGGCTTGCCAAGCCGCGTCTGGTGGCTCGCGCTGCTCGACAAACCACTTTCACCCACTCGTTCTCCCCTTTCCCCCGCCGTCTTTTCCCATCCGCTTCTGCCGACACATCCATCCCCGTATCTCACTCCGCCGCCACTCGATTCAGCCTCGCCGCGACGCCACGCCACGTTCGATTTCCACGAGGACGGCGACGCTCCAGCGTCGCGCAAAGTGCCGGTCGAAGAGTCTCCCTTGCTACTTCGCCCGGCAGGATCGGTTTTTCTGCACTCAACGATAGTGGAAGTTTACTGTCGCCCGTGATACGTCGACTCGACGTACATTTTAGCAGCTGTAGCTGTACCGTCAGCCCGAGGCACCCATCGGGCGGAATGCATTCCGTCGATGGAAACAATCAATCGGATTAGGTTGTCGGTCGCGAAACAGTTTCATTCGGTCCATTAGAGATTACGATTTAAATATTCATATACGAGAACATTGTACGCACCGATAAGAAATTAACGGTATCTAATAGTACAGTGGAAATGATAAATTGCCCGCGTTTACTTCACGGATGAATCACCTAAATGCGATGGACGAATTAAGTCAGGAAGGGAAGGGAAGCAATTTACTTATCAACCTCTCTTTCTCTCTCTCTCTCTCTCTCTCTCTCTCTCTCTCTCTCTCTCTCTCTGGATACCATCTTAACGAAGTAATAAAAGCGTCATGATTGGCAAGCAATTTATGAAAACGTGAATGCTAACGACGTTAGTTAACGTTGACTGCTTTCCAACTTGCGATACTTTAAAAGCGTGTATTGCGTCGGTATACACGTACGCGTCTGTACTTGCCAGACCTGATTGGCTAGAAGAGGCGGAAGCCTTCCAACGCACGAACACAGGACACGACACGTCGGGCTGACGAAGGGAGAAACACGTAGTTGAGCTAATCGCATTAGGGACACAACGGCCATAAATATAAATACTCGGAGCAACCTGGCCCGACCGAATGTTAATTCCGGCCCGTTCTCGTTACCAGCTAATAAATGTGCATTACAATCACCCAGATATGGAAATCCGAGCTACGCCTATCTAAGCACCTTACCGGGCCGACGCAGCCCCCGTGAGTCGACTTGACGTCACCCCTTCGCCACCCTTACCACTCTTCCTCCCCTCCTCTCATCACCCCTGGTGATGGTGAACGCTATGGACGTCCGATTCAACGACCGGGTGGACAGGCAAGCTCGTTACCCTTCGACCAACCGACGGCGGTCAACGGAGCTGTATTACCAAGTCCGTGTATTCCGCTATGTAAATACGGACCGACGAAAAGCGATCTTTGAGATCCGGACTCGAGACCGGGAGCACTAACCCCGGCACCATTATAGCTGCTTGTGTAACGATCGACCGCTGAATCAAATCCCCATAGGGACTATAACTATATAATCGATGCATCATTGTAGTATAATCGCGCTATTCATGGAACCTCATATTGTGCTCTCGTAACTGAAAAAGATCACAGAACGTGTCTCTTATAACGAGGTGTTTTCCAAAATGACAAATGATCTCGATTTTTTTCACATTGTAAGTATTACAGATTCTTCAAGTTTATATTCAAATACACGCATGTGTCAATACTTCTTATATCCAAAACTGGGACATAAGAAGATCTTAAAGATATTTTTGCAAAAGACGTTTCAAGTAACACACGATTATCGCCATAAGGTCGAGATTGACGTTATTTTGATTGAAATTCAACAAAAATTTTCGTCAAGTATCAATCAAGATATCTCGACCTTATCATAACAATCGTATGTTATACTTATGCTCGTTTCCACCAAAGTCGGTTAATTTTAACCTCGGTAAAAAAGATGACTGTAATAACTTATTGTGAACGATAATGACTGTAGTGATTTGTAAAATAAAAAATGATAAAAAGTGACTTAAGTGCATGATTGGATGGCAGCATTGGTTATGTCAAAAAGCTCATTATTACGCAATGATCGACGATTTCGACCTGATTTCCCTGCACCGTGTACAGTACAAGTGCAGCTAAAAAATTAACAGCCGTAATGGAATCGAACTGGTAATTATCTACACGTTAATCTTTTAGCTACGCTCAGAAAAAAACGCGTGCAATACAGGAAAAATCAGACGAAAATCGTCGATCATTGCGTCGATTGCCGCGATAACTTTTTAACACAATAAACGTTGATCGGGTAATGTTCATTAATTAACGTGTATGCTAACATCTGCAGATGTACCCTGGCGGGGCAATGGCCACATGAATACTCCAGGAGCATAAAGGATGTACGCGCAAATGTTATCTCTTTGAGTCACAACGGCGGTCAATTACCGTCCCCACATCGTGCTCATTACGCTAAAAAGTTCATTAACGAGCGTAATGAACTTAATCGCTGATCGTCGAGCTATCTTCGCCGGCAAAAGAGAGACACAGACCGTTATGTCACGAAGCGCACGCATGGGGGATGTATGCGTAAGCGTTATCTTTTTGAGACGTTCACAAGCGCGCCACTACGTTTGCAGCTGCTTATCACAGACTTGCATGAGACATGGTCCGGATACGCACATGTGGCAAGACAGGTTTCCCTACTTAACGTACCCGCATAAAACGAGCGTCCCTAAAACGCCTATCCAGCTATAATGCGCGCTTGACACGCACGTACGGATTCGATAAGCATTATGAGAATATCTCGCGTCGCATTGGAACGTTTCTCGCGTCCCTGAATGAAAACGCAAGACCTCTCGAGAAGCCTTTAATTGATATATAGCATCCGAGCTTCAACTAATAGCACATAGAAAAACGTAACCAATAAACAAATTAATATTTTTTATTTGTTATTGCTTATAGTGAATTTGATTCGACGCATTAGTGGATATTAAAAAGTCATTGTACGCTGATTTAATCTGTATAAAAGTAAAATGCAAATATTTCGAATTATATATAAAATACAGATTTTACTTAACAGCACAAATATACTGAGGATTTCATAATTTAATCTGTTTTTATATTTACATCAATCATACATTTTTACATCAATTTGTGTAAGACGGCTTTAATGTACACCAGTGCGTCCAATCGAATTCGCTATTACGTTATTGCCTTACATTCTCCATTGTGATTGGCTGATTCGCTTGCATCTCACTGCTTACGTTTTTTCTACAATAAGAGAAAAATTTTTAGAACAATCATATTACATCCAAAAAAATATATAATATATTTAATTGCAATAATTTATGCATAATAATTACAATCATTTTTATGGTAATAATAACTATTAATTATAGTCATTTTTTGTTATCAACTATATATTATATAATTGTTAATAAAACTGTATATATAATTATTGTGACTAACATTATAGCAAAAATAATCATAATTATAATAACATGTAATTATAGTCATAAATACCAAAAAATTTTCTCTCGCGAGGGGCCTGTCATAACTGTCGGGAACAGTTCCGATTCTTCTTGAAATATATATTGTTAAACACAAAAATTTAAGAGAGATACGTATTTTTTTATATCAATCTAATCTCAAATTTAAGGAGTGAAACAACCTCTCTCTCAAAATTTAATGAAAATAGAGGTACTTTTAAAATATTAGATTTTTAATAAATCTAAATAAACAATTATAAAGTAGGTATATAAAAAACCATAAAAATTTTATCTACAACATTTTTCTGTACATCTCACTATTTCACTGATATATAAGTGTTATAGCTTTGAGGAATTATTTCATTTCTTAGATCTGAGATTGAGCTGGTACAAACTTATATGTCTTTTAGAGTTTTGTGTTTAACATATTTCAAACAAAATCGAATCAGTTCCGGACAGTTGTAACAAGTCCCTTGTCAGTGTAGATATGTGCTACCTTTAAGGCAATGACATACAGAAAAACTTAAACATAAAGAATAAGCAAATACACGTTTTTCGTTTACTTCTGTTATTGTCTGAAGTTCTCGACTGTGATTGACCGAACATTCATTTACTACTTATGTTTTTCTATCCACTAGCTTTATCATTCCATTATCGCGCTATCGATAATACAGAAATGAGCTAGAGATCCTCAAGAAGAGATCGGCTGACATCCACCCATTCAGGACGTTTTTTAAGATAGAATGAGATAGATTATGCATAAGATGGAATGTGATATCCATGCATCTCATTCTATCTAGTTTATATATATATATACACTGAAAAAAATTTCTGGTTGAAAATGGACGAATCAGAATTTTCTGGTTAAATTTATTAGAATTCTAGTTGAGATAACAGGTATTCTGGTTGATACAATATTTCTGGTAAAATCTACTAGAATTCTCATTTTTACCAGAATAATTACATCGATCAGAATTCTGATTATCTCAACTAGAATTCTAGTAGATTTAACCAGAAAATTCTGATTCGTCCATTTTCCCACCAGAATTACTATTTAATCCAATCAGATCATTTTTCTCAGTGTATCTATCTATATTCTATCTTAAATACTATCCTCAATATGGTGAATTAATTAAAAGTCTAATCACAGATGTAATAAGTATAAATTGCGCATTCCTATGTAGTTGTTACTATTAATTTAGAAAGAGCGAGATAACTTGATTCATATTATTCTCTCTCTCTCTCTCTCTCTCTCTCTCTCTCTCTCTCTCTCTCTAAAATATTGAATTGAAGAGATGTTGATACGATTCAATTCTTTCTAATGGAACACGTTGTTCTAATGGAACAAGTTGTTAAGAATAGGGAATGCACAATCCACATCTATTACGTCTATGATTTAAACGGTGGTCAATCTCTTATAAGTCAATCTCTAGTATAAGCGAGCCTATCTGTTAGCGAAAATCCAGAAACTAATCTTCAGAACCAACAGACATAATCATGTAGGATTGAACACCCCTAATAAGATGCTCACGAATGATCCATCGTCGTCGTGACAGTTCCGCTACAAGCACGAATAAAAAACGCGTAAGCGGACGTGAAGTCCCGACTTTTCCCGCGCTATTTGATCGATGCTATTTTCCACGTCGCTCGTATATAGGAATGCGCGTGCGGGTGCGTGTGCACATATACGTACCCACACACATGTATGAGCGCGCGTGTAGGAAGAGAGCGAGTGAGCGAGCGAGCGAACGGTCGTCTCACGATCTCGACTCGCTCCAATATCCGAGTTTTTTGACAGCAATTTCGGTCACGTCCGATAATATATCTGGATCATTAATATAAAGCTCGGCCCACATCCCGCGCATCCCCGTCGCGGGGAAATTGCTTTTCAATCCCCTATACCGACCGCCCCCGGTCTCTACCACCCCTCGCGTAGCGACCGTGCACACCCCCGACCCCCGCGGCTATCCGCCATCTTCGTCTGTACTCCTCGCATCCCTCTCGCTCCCTTTCACCCTCCGGCTCTCCTATATCCACGCGTATCACCCGGTAGATTCCTCTCGTCGATGTCATTGCTGCTATGGCGTTCGTTCTCGAAAGTCGGATTTATAAGAGATCCAATGGTGCAGAATTCGCACGAGACTTCTTGCGTGAGATCAATTTTTCAATTTTTTTTCACGGTTTTTTCGCGGTTCATGCATTATATTTAATCCTCAACCAGCTATGAAAATTACACCCAGGTGTTCTAAAACGTTCTGTGTTTGAAATACAGAATATTTATAATATACAAGTGCCTTATTATGAAGATTGATAGAGGAAGATTCAAAGTGTGTGTGTTTTGTAGGTTTTTTTATCTACAAAATTTTTTTTGTGGTTTTTTTCATGGTTCATGCGTTATATTTAACCCTTATTAACCAGCTATGAAAACTATACCTAAGTTCTAAAGCGTCCTATGTTTGAAGTATAAAATATAATATACAAGTGAATCGCCTTATGGAGATTGATAAAGGAAGATTTAAAGTTTACCTAATATTTTTCAACTTTTTTCTGTTTTTTTACGGATCATGCATTATGTTTAATCCTTAATTATAATCATGAAAACTACACCTAAGTTCTAAAGTATCTTATTTGAAGTACAAAATGCAAGTGAACTTCCGCCTTACGGAATTGATAGAAAACGGTTTAAAGTTTCTTTACCTACAATTTAGAACCTCGTAGTACAGATTGTACCGTAAAATTTTCGCTTGAAGTTTAAATGATTCGTTGTTGTCAACTCTCTAAAAATGAATCAGTGTATTATTACTGAAAAACAGTAATTAATGGTTACATCAGTCGCTAATGATTACATCAGTCATAAGTGTATCACTGATTCACTTTTAGAGAGAAGGGTTAAGAATGAGGTTGCAGTACGTTTTCGAGATTTCGTCTAAAAAGTATGAGATTATCATTTGATTTATTGCAAACACTTCAGTATAGCGTCTTTTAATAAACACGACAATCCTAACCCATTCGCCCGCCTGGTATTCTCCGCACGCTTTTAAGTTCACCCGGCCGTATTTTCGTGGCTCAAAGGGTTGTTCGCCCGCATTAGATCGGGGAAACAGCAGCCATCAGTGTACACCGTTCCTAATACGCGGCTGCGTACGCAAACACGCGCAACTCATGAAAGTCCACAAAGTAAGCGGCGCGTCCCGAATGGATGCGGGATTACGGATTGGAGTTAAAGTACGTCCTGCACGTGCGAAAACGAGTTCGAGAGCGAAAGTATCAAGAGAAATAAATAAAGAGAGAAAGAGAGAGGGAGAAGAAGAGTACCGAAGGATCGCTAAAATATTGATACTTCAAACCGGATAACGAGCACTTTTAAAATCGACATTTTTGCGCCCGGTATTAGCTCGGTTATCGATATTTTTGAGTGCTCCTGTACCTTGGAACACACAGATGGACACATCCATCGGTGCGCGGTAATACGTACGCGCTACCCGGTAGACTGCCGCTGCCCGGAGCCTGCACGGAACACCCTCCATAAAGACGATCCCCTCGATCAGATAAAAAATATATTATAGCCGGCACGATCCAGGGGCTCGATACTTCGACGAGGCTCTCTCTCTCTATCTCTCTCTCTCTCTCTCTCTCTCATACACATACACATTGGACAGCGCATCCACTCCCGATTTCGTCCTCTCTTTCGGCCCCTCGACACTCCTACGTTCTCTCTTCCTCCTTTTAGCCGCTAGCTGGAAATCGCTATCGTGCGATTCAAACGCTCGGATGCAGATCGTTGCACTACCGTCGAGCCAAGTCTCGGGGATGACATTCGACGAAATTAGATTCCGCGGCGAGGGTAGAAACGCGCACTCCCGATGCGCAGCCACTTTTACCGTCTTCCCTCATGGTTTCCCGCTGGTTACTCCGATTGTTACCCGTGTACGAGGAGAGAGGGAAGACGATGCGAGATATACACTTGCCGACATGGCTCCCTCTCTTCATTGTCGAGTGCATCGGAAAGCACCGATTTCGCGCCGGCAGGATTGATGGAGAAAACCGCAGCAACGGCATGTCGAATGGCACCGAGTCAATTTTACAATCGGGCAAATGAAAGGGAACCGCGAATCGCATCATTAAACTTTAGTCAGGCTTTTATGGTGAAGAAAGAAGGGGAGGACGAGGAAAATAACAGACTTTTTCTATACAGATAAATATAATCTAAAAAAACGGTTATAAGATCAGCTTTAAAATTTACGCTTCGAGTTTAGATCTTCAGCGGACTATTTTTTATCTATAGATCCTCTGACCAATGGCGGAATCGGTTTTTCCTCAGCATAAAGTCGAGCAAAGTCATTTGTCGTAAGTTTCCAATTTTCAACATTAAATAACTTTGTAATTAATCCTTAAATTACAATTTTGTTAAAGTAGTTTACTTGGAATTAAATGAGGAATAAGGTTTTACTACCTTTTTGCACCTTTGAAACTTATTTCCTTAGCAAACCCTATTCGTTTTCAATCGTTTATAACTTAGAAACTATGGCTCCCTTGACATTGTTGTTAAAGAAAAATCTATTTCAAATTGATTAAAGAATTCACAGCAAACAATTATCGACTCGCTGACTGCAGAGAGCGTTCTGCACAAATTGCACACTGAAAAAAAAATTTCCCAAATCTAAGTAATTTCTTGAGTAATATAATATTAAGGCCTGTTACACAATAGAATCACAATTTGTAAGCCGTAAGAAATTGGCCAATCACAGTTGAATATGACAAAAATAATCGACTATGATTGGTTAATTTCTTACGGCTTACGAATTGCGATTCTATTGTGTAGTAGGCCTAAGTAAACATTTCCTTATTGCAAATAAATAATAAACGTAAACATATGTTATTTGGTTTAAGTATTATTTTCTTTTTTTTTAATAAATATTTATTTGTAATAAAGAAATGTTTATTTAGTACTATTCAAGAAAATATTACTTAGATTTAGAAAAGTTTTTTTCAGTGCAGTAAATCGTGTTGAGAAATATCACTTCGACTACTATTTCCATAATTTTTAAATTTAAATCCACTATTTCTCCCGTTAACGCGAAAGTTTAAGCAATTAAAGCAGAAATTGTTTCGGGAGACCCGTGGTTTCTTTTTTTTCCCATTTGCGCCGGCCATTTGTGGGTGGCGCGTATTATCGCGATCGTACTCTTTCCGAGCAACCAATATCACTCTACAGCTGCACGCGCGCATATCTATCGCGACCGACAAAGCTCAATGGGCAACGAAGAACCATCGGAAAAGCTAATACAGCAGCATGCCAGGAGCGGAAGGTAGGGGGCAGAGGGTGCGGAACGGAATGGAGTGCGAGGGGGGTTGGTGTCGGAATTGGAGTGAGGCAGGCATCGCGAGCAACCAGACTGAGGGGGAAAGCGTTTAATTCATTACGGAGATTAAAAAAGTAAATTGCCTCGTCTCCGCGCGCGAAAGAACAGCGAGATAATCGCGCGGCCGAACGGACACATTCGGCCACGAAAATATTTAATTAAATTCATGACCGCAAGATACGGTTGTTTCGGACTCGGGCTCGTCGGAGCGTGCTCCTGAGAAGCGAAAGTAATTATCTGAATCTTTCCGAACGGCCGGCCACGTCTCTTTTTCACGGAAGAAATGGAGGCTCCTGGCCGATGCACGGCGACAGATCGTTTCTTGGTGTTGCGAGGCAGTGCGAGGTGGGGAGAAACCGGTAATTGCGTCCAGATCATAAGAAAACCCGTCTAATTAACACATTGGCCACGGTGCATATCGGCGACGTCAATACCTTTTTTCCTCGTGCCGTGCATGATTGGCTGATACACTCGTAATTTTACTTTGAGCCGTGCAATCCGCTTTCAAACCGATACCAAAGCGATTCCCGTGTAACGAATGAAGAAAACGCTCTTCGGACTAGTTTGAAAGATTACGGTCGACTACGTATGACAAATTTTTAATTTGCGAGCGAGACAAAAAATGACTGGCGGAGTAAAAAAAATTGCAAGAGTATTACGTCGCCTACTAAAATCGTCTCTTGCGCAAGATTCGATCATAAAAACGTGAAATTATTGGAGGCGAAATTTTCTCAAACATGCGGGGTAAGATCTCCCCCGGCGGATAAGAACAAAGAAGAAGCAGAAGGAATAAAGATTTTTGCATAAAGGTATCCGGGAGGGAAAGTGTATATAAAGGCAACGTGCATAATTTATGTGTCGCAATACGAGGATCCTCTCCAACTTGTTTCATCCATGATTGCCCCAAATGGAATAGCGTATAAATATCTTCTCCGTATAAGAGTGGATTTCTGACCTATAAGCGTGGTGTAATAATAGCAGCGGAGCGGAACTAAAAACGGCTGGACCGTCGTATCGTCTGGCCCACCGACAAGAAGTCGCCTCGATTTATGGGGCCCGTGCATTAGACTTGAAAGGCGCGGTTTTTAGTTCGCCAGCGTCATAGAGAGAGACAGACTCTGAAAGAAATTGCGGTTACGACTTGTAGTTATGATTTATTAACATTTTAACGGCCAAGCACTGTGTTGACAATGCTCCAAATACATTGTCGTGCACATTTCGAAAGCCGATCAAATGCGAAACATCTTGTTTAATTCGTTATAATTTTAATAACCCTAAGAAGAATTTAATTGAACTTAAATTTCATTAGAAATTACAATTTTTATTTTTTATTATGGTTTATCATATTAATACTAGAATCATTACAATTCTTACTAATTTATAATTATCCGAAAAATTGCGTTTTTGGAACGTTGGCTATCGTATATATACAATTTTTTAAGATATAGGAGAGGATAAAAAAGTATTGGAGCATTCGTCTATTTTTCTAATCCTTTGAAAAACATAAAGACTTTTTACAGTATATTAGTTAAATACAGTAAGTTATAATGTGATATTTTTAGACTGATGAAAAATAATATAATTAAATGAAAAAGCATTCATATGATATATGCAAGAAATATATATCGCCTTTGCCATGTCACCTATATCTGAGTGACACACAAATCTCATTTGTAGATGTTATTTATGTACACAGTTGGAAAATTTGTGTTACGTTTAACACATTATACATACTAATCGGTTCGCTCAATTTCATAAAAGTTCACACAAGATAAATATGTTAGTATGTAATGCAAACATTGTGTAAAAATTACCATAAAAAATGTAATACTTTGGACACAAATTGTGGTTCTCAGAAAAAAAAATTTATAATATGTTAAATTAACATGTACATTTATCTTTTATCCATTTATCTTAGAATTTATGTTTTGAAAGCTATATTATTCATTTATTCATATATATAAATTGTGTTATTTTAATACTATGGATGTCAAACATCAATTTAACACAAAATATTCAAATAGTATTATATAATCACATTATATTAAATTGACGCTCGGATATGTCAAAAATTCAACATAAAAATTTTAACAAGGACCGATTTTAACACAAATACAAAATGTTATTTTATGGTGTAGATAAAATCGTCATTTAATGATTTTATTTATTCGATTAAGAATGATTTTTATTGTGTATTTAAAACATTAAAAAAATAATATAAGTTACAATATGATACAAAATAATTAAATGAAACAACATTCACACAAGAAATATATACAATATTTAAGCATTAAGATTCGCTTCGATCCAATATAGGAATTCCCTCATTTAATTAAATGTAAACGATATTAAATTATTAAAGAAACAATAAAGTATTAAAATAATTAAATTTATTAAGTTCAATGTCGAAATCAACTTTGACAGTGAAAATGTTAAAGTCACGTATGATTAAAGTTATAATACAAAATACTGGCTCGCGGATCCCTTCTTTTAATGTATCGGATCATGGCAGTACGCGACGAGTCGTTTCGTTTTCGATAGACACGCGCGCTGACTCGCCAGACAATACGTTATTACGATCCAGCTTTATAACCTACCTCTTATATCCGTCCCCTCGCACAACGCAATCTCATTATCGGGGATGCACTCTCCGTATTAATACCGAGAACGAATTAACTTTCGGAACGTGACGGCACCAAATATCATTAACTTTATATCACCTCGCGCGAAGCGAAATAATACAGGACTTTCGCCCGAGGTAACTATGACGCATTTCTGTCGGGCGAGACGTGCTAATCAACTGATGAGTTTAAAGTCAATTATTGAATGCCGACTGACGTTGGTCGCTGTCATTGAAAGTTCGAGACAATCGCACTTAGGATTTAAATTTAAAAAAATAATAATTTAATAAACGAATCCCGCCATTGTATCCCGAATCCCGCTGCGCGATATAATTTTTCGAGATAATTTTCGTTTTAAATCATTGCGGAGCAAGAGGATACAAAAACGGGCATTTGCTTCTACGTTCATTTCCCACGAGACGTGAAAATTAAGCGCATTTTTACGGAATACACCACGTACTGGATTTTCGATATTCTAGTGTTTCGTAAATTTTTCCGTACATGGAATCCGGCTATTACGACCGAGTGTAACGAATAAGGGGGTGCGACTGGGTCGGAGGGGGAGGGGTGTCGGGAAAACGGCGCGGTGGTTCGCTCGATTTCGAATAAAGTTAATTGGAAAACATTGTACTACGGGACGGGACGGGACACGGAATTGTGACGAAGGAGCGGTGTGGAGGGACGACCGAAGGGTTGGGAGACGCGAGGAGAGGATGAAGGGGTCGACGGATCGGCGAGAGGGAGAGGTGAGAGGTTGGTGAGTTAGCGAAAATTAATATTCCATATCGGGCCATCGCATCCGACAACGTCGACGATCGACCTGGACTCGCGCGACAAAAAGCGAGTTTTTCCAACGACGCGACGGTGAAAAACCGATGAAGACTTGCGTAATGTTACATTCGTGCCATGTGCGCGTACGCAGTACCATGGGCAATACGCAGCCGACGTAACGCCGACTAATTATCGCGGTCGCATTAATTGTTACGTAAATTAATAAAGTTATTAACGTTGATGGCGCGCGCGCGCCAATCTCGTAAAGATCGTTCGCGTTACAAGCGTCAACAACTCGTCGCGCGAATTCCTAATTACTGCAGTTATCCGGAGTACGCGCAGCCCGATAATTACGCAATGCTCGATAGCTGGTCTATTGCGTCTTCGTAAATATTTTATGGGACGCAACCGATTACAGTGCTTACTGGATAAATACGCTTTTATACGTAGCTGATCAGAACGTAAAAGAAATGAAAAATGATATCGCGTGAGCGACGGTATAGAAAAATAAAAATCACTTTTATGTTTCTTTCTTAATAATACAATGAATATGGTTAATCTAGGAAAGGATACAGCTTTGTACACACTAAAAAACATTTTGTATTTGTGTTAAAATTAATCCTTGTTAAAATTTATGTATAAACTTTTTAACACATCCGAGCGTTAATTTAACAGAAGATATTATTTGAAATTTGCGTTAAATTGATATTCAATATTTGAACAAACAGAAATAGTTTGGAAGGAATTAAAGTAAATTCTAAGATAGAGGTATATGAATAAAATGTGTTAATTTTGCATGTTATAAATATTAACTTTATTTAAAAAATATGCTTCTATAATTTGTTTACAAATTGTGTTATACATTTTTTATAACTTTTTTGCATAAAATTTATGTTTACGTTACTTCCAAACATTTATTTTGTGTGAAATTAATTAAAACATTCGGGTAAATCATTTAGAACACGCGCGCGCGAAATGTGTTAAATTTAACACAGATTTTCCAATTATGTATATTAAACACGTTAAATAAAATTATAGTTCTAATTATATATTGTCAAAAAATTGACAAACATGAATCTTGCTTGTTCATTTCTCTAAACGTTAAGAATTTTTTGATAGAGAAATTTTTTACAGACGAGTCTAAATTTAAGTCTTCTCGCGGGAGATGCTTTCATATCGACGATCAGTTATGTGCTTCCAATAAAGATTGTGCAGTTAGCCAGTGATGCCAAGTAATCGATATCTACAAAGCAGAGCTGTGGACACTATTTACAGTCGTGTCAAACGAAAAAGAGATATCCATTGGCGCGGTAAATTGTTTTGCGACTAATTTAAGTTCAATCGGATGGCGTAGTAACTTCGCGTGTAACACGTCACTAAAAAAAGGGAAAAGAGAGAAAAAAAGACGAAGCGTTAATAGACAATCGAACTGTCCGGATTGGGGCCATCCTGGGAACATTTTTATTAGCGATGCCTTCGATCCCGTGACGTCGAACGACGGCGCAGCTCTCTCCGCGGGATATCAAATTTCGTAACAATCCGGCCGGTGCGGTAGTCGAGTTATTTCAGGTGGGCGAAAAACGCTCAAAAACACACACGTGTCATCATGTAGTGTTATTTTTGCCCGATCGTAACCGTAATTGGATTTGGTAGCACAAATTGGTAGCGGACCGAATCTCTCAAATTCCAGGAAAATCGCAAACCACCGGCGGCCGAGATGTTTCATTCATGGAGAAATCTCGACGACGAATAGTCGCACAAATCATGATTTGAATTATAATTCGTACGTTTCTAAGAACAATTCTCTCCTTTTTTCCGTCAAAATTCGTTTGTTGTAAATTAGGAGAAAATTATACACAGATAATAAAGAATGACGAGGTAGAGCGGAGGAGCTGCGTCTGCGGCCGTGGATGCTTTCCAGCAAGAAACACAGATGACAGTGTAATGCCTATATCACACTAGCGATTGAAGATTGCGTCCGCACTAAAAGAGCAATTTTGCTGAAGAATTTAAAAATTTAGCTAGACACAGATCTGAAAATCATTTTGCTGGACCGTCAAAATAATTGTACAAGAATCTTAAGCATGATGAACAATGCTGTAAAATGATATTTGATATTCTAGCCATTTGATTTCAACCAATTTTGTAGTCCTACCTAATTGTTGTGATGATCCAGCAAAATTATTTTTCAAATCTGTATCCAGCAAAATTATTTTTCAAATCTGTACCTAAATTTTTAGATTCTTTAGCAAAATTGCTCTTTCACGTGCTGTGCGTTCGTTTTACGTTGACTAATCAAAATGAAGGTGCTAGTCAGTAGGTTTCTTTCTGGTTAAGAAACGCAAACGCGAACGCAGATGCAATCTCCAATCGCAAGGGTGATACGGACATATAAGCCTTTGTTTAACATTGGTAAATAACAAAGATATATAATGATTCATTATAAAAGCGCCTCGAGACGATATAGCCAACATTTGCCAACTTTGTACACATTCGCTAAACTGGTCTACATTCATACATGTATGTCGTGTGTGTGGGTGTGGGTGTGTGTGGGTGTGGGTGTGGGTGTGTGTGGGTGTGGGTGTGTGTGGGTGTGGGTGTGTGTGTGCGCGTATGCGTGTGCGTGTGCGGTGCGTGTGCGTGTGCGTGTGCGCGTGTGTGCGCGCGCGCGTGTGTGTGTGCGTGTGCGTGCGCGCGTGTAATATTTGACAATGTGGCGTACATTGGCCATGTCGTTTGAACTTCAAACTTTGGAAGCGCCTTAAGGCTGATATTTCATGTGTCGGACGACAAACATTTTAAGCACGTTGATCGGCTGCAGGGTAGAAAGATCTGAGAACCTTTCTATTCTGCAACCCATCAGCAAGCTTAATAAGATTTTTCGTACGATGCATGAAATATTACCTTACCCAATGAATCATTACATCTTTAGGGACTTTCCATTTGATGATACAAGTTGATGATACAAGCACCGTTCTATCTTTCTTAACATTCAGTGAGTAACAAAGATAGGACAACATATATGTCGACTTGTGTCACCAGATGGAAAACACCCTTTATTATTTGCCAAAGTTAAACAAAGATGAAATGATCACTGTATTACACTGTTACTGGAAAGCACCATATATCTCGCCACGGGTATCTCGCGTTTTCGATCGACACCTATGGGACAGAGAAGCCGGGAAGTCAGCCGAAAGAAACTGTACTCCGAGGATCACCGCGGATGAACGTTCCATCCCATAAGCTTGTCCTCCATCGGAACGTATAGTGTCTCGTGGCTTGGTGCACGGACTGCGCACCGTCGCTGCTGCTGCATCGTATGTCGCGCCTCTCTACCCCCCGGGTCACCCGGATACGTGCAGCCTGAAGATGCGCCGCGGGATCACCGACTGACAGCTCCCTAATGGAACCCGTAAATACCGTACGGGGGCACGTTATGTTTTCCAAATGAAATCCCGAAAATTTACTTCGGAAACTCTCAACGTCGCCGCCATCGCCGGTGCCGCCGCCGTCGTTTATCCTCGAGGTGACATATTCCGTCCCACTAATAATAACATTAAATCGTACGACGATTGTTATTGGTTTCGGTTATATTGAAACATGAATCGAGAGCATTCACAATGACGTTGCGACGTTATGCAATTGACAGATATAATAATCCGATCTAATGCGACGAAAAATCGTCTATAAACCGGAGGCAGATAATTAGGCTGGCTTCGTATTGATTGATTCAATTTCCAACTCGATGGAACGTCCACTTTAATTACATGAACGAACAATACGTTGGCGATTAATATTCATATTGCGATATTGTAATATCGCGATACGTAATACCGTAATACGCTAATATCCCGGATGTAATAATAGTCCGCTTAGCGTTATTTATGCGCGATTAATTACTGCGGTGTAAACGTGAAAAAGGAGACTGTCGCGCGTTATCGAAGATTCGATAGAATTCACGAATGACGCACGAAGAGAACGGTTTTGCTAAAGTATCTAAAAATGTAGTTAAATATATATAGCTCTAAAAATAATTTTGTCACACCATCAAAAAGTAATTATGAATGCCTAAATGTTTCTAGCAGCATTGCTCATTATATAGGATGCTCGAACGTCCTATATAACTATTTTGATGATTCAATAAAATTATGTTCAGATCTGTATCTAACTAAATTTTTAGATAATTCAGCAAAATCGTTTGTTCTGTGTAATAATTTTCTGTAAATAATTTTCCTTGTATATAATAATATTTGTAATATGAATAGAATACATGCTGTTAAACATTTCTCTTTCTTTCCCTCCTAAATAATTTTATGTGAGATTTGCAAGTGACAAATGCAAAAGTTCTCATATGTAAGATTCACGGTATAGTAAAATACAACATAATGATATATTTGTACGAAAATAAGTTTTGCTACAATGACTAAAAACTTATTTAGATATAGATTTAAAAATAATTTTGTTGGACCATCAAAATAATTATGTAGAACGCCTAAGCTGGTTGTTAAAGTGTCAAAACTTTTTGCAACATTGTCCATTATACTTCACAGCGTCCTACATAATTATTTTAATGGTCCAACAAAGTTATTTTATTTGCATGTATACAAAAAAAAAATTTTGCTGACGTATCTAAAAATTTAGCTAGATACAGACCTGAAAATACTTTTGTTGGATCATCAAAATAATTATCTACAAAATTCAAGCATGATGAGTGATGATAAAAAAATTTTGACAGTTTAACAACCAGCTTAGGCGTTCTATATAATTATTTTGATAGTCTAATAAAGTTATTTCGAGCGTCCTATCTATAATTATTTTGATAGTCTCATCAAAATTATTTTTAAATCTATCTAACTAAATTTTAAATAGACCACCAAAATCGTTCTTCCTGTGCAAAAATGCATAACGACGATAACAATATTATAAATCTATAAAATATTTCATGTTGAGAGACAAAAAAGGACACCTTTCGCAGCACCTCGATGCAGACGTATTTAGTTACATTATTACCGCACCGATGTATATTCGACGATTACCGGCGACGAGATGCGGGCGCGTATATACGTAATCGATATCGAAGCCAGATAAAAATGATATTACGGTCGCCGCGATTATGATACCCGCATCGCAGAGATCGAATCGGTCGCGGTGCGCCCGTCCGCGCACTCCAACTGCGACTCCGGTCAGATATAGGATGCAGATTGCAAATACGATTAAGCGTTATTGCGTTTTCTACTTTTCTCGGAATTACATTCTTTCAAATTTTATTACCCGCCGATATCGATTGGCCGTGGCACACCGCCGTCTCTTGGCATGCGCACACGCGCAACGCGAGTTAACACGTATACGAGCTGGGCCGACCGACCGACCGACCGACCGAATGAACGACGTTACAATCGCTGCGCGCCAAAGCGTATATCATGTTAATTTGCAAAAATTGACGCTTTGTGAAAGAGCTCGAAATCAAACGGCTGGAGAATCCGGCGGACTAAAATGGTTTTAATCGTCCCGCCAAACGAATTCCGAATGAATCTGCGACTGAAAAGTCATACCGAGAACTGTCTCGTATTATAAGAATTAGTCCTTTTTTTTTATTTTATCTTTCTGTATGAGCTTGATTAATTTTTCGTTCGAAAAAGAAAGATTTTCGAGAACCGAGGTTCTTTCTCCGTCCATCCTCTCCGTTGTTTCGCGACCAATGGTACAGGCGATAGGAGCGCTTGTAGATTCGCGCCCGTTCGTGCCAGGGCAAAGTGGCTATTTTCCGGCCAGTGCTCACCGATTAAGAATCCGATCCCGGCCAAGGAGCAAGGGATAATCCAAACTCGAGAATCACGAATAAGCGTTCTCCCCCGAGTTTAAGCATTAGACGGTGCAAAAAATAAACCAAATCGGTGACGGGAGGCATTCTGATACTCGTGTACACCGTTTGGATTCCATTTCTGATTGCTGTTTGCGTGCGACGCATAAATCATTACAAGGCTAACGAGAGGTGTTCTCTGTCATTCTCTTATATAATTTCCGTAAAATTCTTTTTTCGTGAAATCTTACTTTGTTAAATAAACAATAGCAAAATCGAATTATTTTGTAAAAAATAAAATGCGAGGATAAGGGAAGAAGTTGAGGGACGGTGAAACGGGTGAACTAGCGAACGGCCGACGGAGGAGGGGAGGGAAAGGGGAATGGCGGCCGTGAAGTAAATAGGAGTCGTGGTCGTTCTGCCGTAAAATTGTATGTGAAATTGTGCGATGTGTCTTGCGAATTGAATCGCCGGAAACGACATTGATTTTATTGCTTGTTTCCAGCGCTGTATACTTCATCCTACCCTCTTCTCCATCTTCCTACCGCCGACCTTCCTTCGCTCTACTCAGAACCGCGACACGTTTTCCACTGCCATCTCGGCAACCCTTACTTCGTTGCTTTCGCGCGAAAAATACCGCGATATATCGTTCAAATCGCTTCAGTGTAAAACGCGATTTTATTCGAGAAAGAAATCACAGAATTACTTGGTCTATAAGATTCCAGAACCTAATAGCGAATTCGGTCACTTGCTTTAGATTAGATTGATGCATGATAAAAACTGCTACACATGGAAAGAACAATTTTGCTGAAGTATCTGAAAATTAGCTAGGTACACATCTGAAAATAATTTTGTTGGACCTGATGGACATCAAAATAATTATGCAGGACGCTCAAGCAGGTTGCTACAGAATAGCAAAAACTTTTTGCAGCATTGCCCATTATGCTTGGGTTTCGTACATTTAAATTATTTTGATGCAACAAAATTAGTTTCAGATCTATATAACTGACTTTTAAGTAGCAAAATCATTCTTTTCACATATACGAAATTTAAAAAAACTTAAATGTAAAAGCACATAATTATCTCAAACGAATAAATAAATGCTCAATAATGAAATTAATATACTATAATTTTTTTATTATTCAAAACTAATTATATTACTGTATTTAGTTTACTTTATATAAAACAGGAGTTAAAGGAATGCTGAAGTGACGAACTTGTTATTCAATGTCTGATGATAGTATACAAACTTTTTGAATTCCAAATGAAAAATGTCGATAATAGTGATATCTTTAATTCATTTCTTTTATTATTATTTTGTCTCATTCAAACGCATACATCTGTCTTTATCTAACGCATTGCAGCACCATCTTTTACAAAATCCGGCACCTGCTCTCTCTTTCTCTCTCTACTTTTAATCACAATTACTGCTTGTTTACCATTGTGAGTCTTCGTTAAGCATACGTATACACATAATTTACAGTTGAATATAAATCTTTTTTTAAACTTTCAATCTTAGTTCCATAAACTCAGTATTGTTCGTTTACGTAATCCGATGGGTGGTGCAATGTCATTTTGTTCATATGAGAACTTTTGTATTAAGATATATATATATATAGAACTTTTGTATTAAGGAAATGTCCACGTGATAGTTCAGGTGATAGTTCAACGAGTTGGAAAATGTAACGTTGTAACTTTTTTCGATTTCAGCATAAAGTCAATTGCCCCACCTTCTAATTTTGCATCTATTTTAATTCTATAAAAGCATTTTTGATTCTGTTCAATCAATTCGGAGATTTTTATACGACTGTAATGCCAATAAATTTGTCCCTTCAGCATCTCCTTAATGATTCAGTATAGTGCAAGTGACAAAAAAATCACCATAAAATCCTGCACGAAAAGAATGATTTTGAAAGATTTAAAATTTCACTCGATAGATTTGAAAATAATTTTGTTGGACCATCAAAATCATTATGTTGGAAACTAAAAAATGATGAGTAATGCTGCAAAAAATTTTGACATCTAGCAATTAGTTTGTTTCCAACAAAATTTTCAGTTTTTAAGACGCCAATTAGCATCAAATTATTAATAACATTGTAATAAGATGCTTATTAGCACTAATATTATTAAATTGCTTATCGATTTACCAGGTGATATTATCATATTACTACTTTAGTTCTGTTAATTGCATTTCAAGACTGAAAAATATTTCGGCGCGTGGTTTACAGAATTGGATATGTATAAATTCACACCGAAATATTTCGGCATTAAAATTCGTTTTGACCGAAAATAGGATTATTTATCTTGATTGAATTATTTGCATATGTGTATTATCCAGCAAAATTTTTAGATCTTTCAGTAAAATCGGTCTTTCCTAGTACCTATAATCTTCGTGTAAAACGGCATAAATGTTATATTAAGAACAAAAAAGAGACAAACGTTATTATACAAAAGATTGGCAGACAGAGGGGACATCATAAACTGAGAACGACACGGTAAAACCGCGACTATATAATTTTTCCAATTGCGAAAAAACTGCTACTCGCTCAGACGTGAATACGCGCGCGGGTCATAATTTTCCTTCAATGATTTACCACGGGCTAATTGCAGAATGCAGCGAGCGGTAATATCGCTTTGCAGGGTTACGTCCGGGGGAGGGTAGCTATACTTTAGTTTGCAATTTAAACTTTACTTCCTCCGGAATTGATTAGCTTTTAGTAATTAAGCAAGCAACGCCTTGGACCCCCCGCCCCCCGTTCCCTGCTCCGCGTTTGCCCCTCGCTCCATCCTCACTGTCTCCCACTCCCTCTCTCTGTTCGTCTCTTTCTCCTCTCTTCCTCCTCCTGTTCCATACCTCCATCTCATTCCCTTCACCCTTCCCGCTGCTATTTCCCTTTTCTCGTTCGAGTTCGGTCATACTATTCCATTTCGGCGAACGCGCTTGCGCCGATTCACACGCGCGTGCACGTACATATACTCGCGCGCACGCACACGCGCCCGTTGATTCTTCCGTCCTGCACGTCCCCTCCGCGACCCCCGCGAGCCTCCCTCTCGACGTACCCTCTCTTCGTAAGTGCCTTGTTTCGCCACTGATTCCTCATCCGGTCGGCCGTGCGCCCGTTTTCGATCTTATTGAGAGCCATCGAGAATCACCTCGCGATTGATCCTATGTTCCGTTTATTTCTATTTGCTTGATTCATACGTAATAACAGTAACGTTAATTGAAAAATTTAATGTCAATCGTTTTTTTGTTAAATTCATATTAAATCTACATTTAAATCTTAAAATTTATATCTCTAACTTATATCTTAAAACCTACATGCTAAGAAAATAACTTTCCACAACTATAATCTCCAGCTCTTAAAAATATGATTTATGGATAGGATGATAGGAGGAAATGAGCGATAAATCTTGTTTTAAAAGCGAATGTCGCACGAGGAATAACTTGTCTATTAAGTGCATCAGTGCGCATAGCTTTATACCGCGCTGAGAACCACTGCCAACGCGATTTGAATTTCAATTTGTCGCCAAAAATTTCACGAGAGTACGCAGTAGACTTTTATCAGGATGTAGAAGCGTTTCAATATAATTTTCATGACGGGGCAACACAGGAAGGTCCCGCTATCGATCGAATGTCGAAAATGCAATTCGATGCAACGCATCTTGCCGCACACGTAGATTAATGCAAATTGCGTCGAGTGTTTCGATTTTCGGGATCACGCAGCGAATCAGCGAATTACATTCCGTCAATCAGTGATGACAGTCACGAGCAGATAATTCGATAATTCTTTACGACGTGGCTTCATGCAAATAGAATCTTTGCAGCGTTTAAGAATAATTGGGACATTAAATGTTTATATTAAAAAGGCGCGGAAACCGGGAATTGGATCATGCAGCCTTAAATTGGATCTTGCGCGCGATCACGTTTTCAAATCGCAGCATGGCAACTGTCACGCGAGTGTGAAGGCAAAGACTGCGTTCAGCAGAAAAAGCAGCTTTGAACTGTTGTAAGATTCTTTAATACGATTGGTTCTTACCCTTTTACATAGTAAAAAACATGTTGCATTTGTGTTAAAAACGAGCCATTTAAGTCATTGTTAAAATTTTGTGCTGAATTTTGAACATATCCCAGTGTTAACTCAATATAATGTGATTATGTTATTTGAATATTTTGTGTTAAATTGGTATTCAACATTTCTTGATGTTAAAATACAATTTATAAGTAAATGAACAAATAACATAAAAATAATTTTTTTTTAATGTGAACCCTAAAATAAATGAATAAAATGTGTTAATTTAATATATTATAAATATTTTTCATTTTATTACTTTTTTTTTCATTACTTTAATATATTATAAATATTAATTTTAATGAAAAAAATACGGTTGCTTATAAATTGTGTTACGTTTTTTATGTTAATTTTTTACATAATATGTTATTTCCTAACATATTCATTTTGTATTAAATTAAAACAAATATTGGATTGTTTGCGACACGCGAAATGTTAAATTTAACACAGATTTTTCAACTATGTAATTCTTTATTGAATCTAAGTGTATAATTTATTAATTTTAGAATGCTACTCATATTTTTCTTATATATGTTAATACTACCGTTGATGAAAATTCATCAATATAATTATAAGAATTCTTTTTTATGTACTTTAATTTGCAAAATCTTAAAATAACTAAACTAACATTAATGTAAAAACATATTTAATGTAAAAACTCTAACGAAACAAATTAAATGTTATATTTGGTTATCCAAATATTAATAACAAAAACTCCAAATGCTAAATATTCATCACAGTAACATCCCATGTTTAAAGACTTACAACAGTTGCTGCTTCTGCTAACGCAAGTAAAAAAACACCTCGCGAAAAAAACAAATTCATCCTTCCTTCATCGTTTTATATCGAAAGTTTCTTTTTTCTGGAGCAGCTGTGATTCATCGCAAATCTTTCGTACGTCTGAATAATCATTGTAACTAAAGTTTCATCATTCGTCACCGTTTATCGTTCTCATTGTACTTGCCGCTATCGTTATCCCTTCCACGAATTCGTGTCGCATTATTTCCTCCATCGTCGCGTTAATTACTCGATCTCGAAATACAAGCTCTCCCTTCCCGTACCCCGAGGTACACACGTTTTCAACTTACTCACCAATGGGAGGGCGAGAAGGCTGCCGGCCGATGATCCGCGCGGAGAAATCCTCGCGATGGGTAGTCGTCCACTCGGAGCGATGCGACGTCGCAGTCCGTGACACTCATGAGGCACAGGCCAGTGCGTCGTCGACGTCTTTCCCGTCGTCTTCGTCGTTGAGACTCGTTGTAACCGAAATGTTATACGCGCGAAAGAGAGAAAGAAAAAGCGAGATGCGAGACTCGCGAGAATGAGAGAGAATGAGAGAGAATGAGAGAGAATGAGAGAGAATGAGAGAGAGAGAGAGAGAGAGAGAGAGAGAGAGAGAGAGAGAGAAGAAGAAGAAGAGAAGAGAGTAACGTTTAGAGAGACGCGCGGAGAGTAGCGTTTCACACAAGAACAAGATTCCCGATATCCGGAATCTCTCACAACTCGTCGGGCTCGATGTGTCACGAGCGATCGATCCGTTGCACGCGTGCCACCGAGACTCTCGATTCTCGCTGCCGTTCGTCCGCGCGCGCGGAACACTTCTCTTCCACGGGGATGTCGGATTATAATGCCTCCTTGGCGCGAGCGTGCGCGTGTCAATCGCCGATCGCGGGGTCGGTCTCCCTCGTGTCGTTCGCCGCTGCGTCAAGTCGTGCACTGAGTACTCCGTACCCCCCGCCGCGGCAATTCAACGTAGCTACGCGCAACCGCGCTGGCTGATCAGCGGCGACTCCACTCGCTCGCTTTGCTCCGTCCGTCCGTCTGTTTGTTCGTTCGTTCGTTCGTTAGTTCGTTGCTCCGTCCGCACGTCCGTACGCGACGGCACTCAGACGCGAAGTGACGAAGCGGCGCGCATCGCGACGCGAAACTCGCCGGGAGCGCCCGAAGCGGCGCGAGCGCGCG
>NW_017257263.1:183907-200043 GCF_001594055.1 Mycetomoellerius zeteki | reverse complement strand
TCTTTCCCTTTTTCATTCGTTCTCTCTTGCTCCCACGTGTCTCCACACGCGCAGGATGTACAGGATATACGCGGCTGCTGTGCCTTCCCCTTGCGTCATAGCGGAGATCACGTCACGCGGCGGGGCCCGTCCACGCGTAGCGGAATCTAATCCCTGGGCCCGTACCCCCTAGACTCGGAGATCGTTGGCCTTTACGTCTATCGCGGATTTACGTCTCTTTGCGTCAACTATTAGCGACGCAAAGATCTAACAGCGACTTGCATGAAGATTGGATATATCAGATTAGAAATTGAAATTGAAATTGTGATTGAAATTAATCATTCAGAAGGAAAAAAACTAATGTCAAGTTTAGTAAGCTTTGCTTTGATTGATCAAATTCAGACTGGAAATTGAAATTGAAATTGTGATTGAAATTACTCATTCAGAAGAAAAAAACCTACTGTCAAGTTTACTAAGCTTTGCTTTGATTGATTAAATTCAATCTCAATCTCCAACTCTAGTCTCTCTCATACGGGCTTCAGAGAAGCTGCTGAGTGGGGATAAAAATTTTTGAAAGTTTCTGATGAAACTAACCGACGTTTGCGATTACATCTTTACTGGATATTTTCTAATCTTACATTTTCTAATTACACAGTAAAAAAAACATTCTATATTTATATCAGAAACGGTCCGTTCAAGTCCTCGTTAAAATTTTGTGTTGAATTTTTAACATATTCAAGTGTTAATTTTTTAATGTGATTTATATATTTTATGTTAAATTGATAATATCAAATATTTATTAGTGTAATAACACAATTTATGAACAAACAAAAGTGAACAAATAACATAAAAGTAATGTTTTTCAAACCGTAAATTCTAAAATAAATGAACAAAACGTGTTAATTAAACATATTATAAATGTTAAATTTATTGAAACACGTTAATTCAACATACTACAAGTGTTAATTTTAATGAAAAAATATGGCTGTTTACAAAATTATATCAGTGTTACATCTTTTTGTATTAATTTTTTGTATAATGTTACTTTCTAACATATTTAATTTATGTTAAATTAACACAAAAATTTGGACCGTTTAAAATACATGAACTGTGTTAAATTTATCACAAATTTTCCAACCATGTATTTCATTTAATCCGATTATTGGTTATCACTGACCGTATCGAATCCGTTGAAGGGGATCGGATGCAATTAAACCTTCGGAGTTGACGGTGAACCTATTGGTTTTCTTATGCAGTGATTGTTTGAATAATAAAAATGCTGATGAGTAAAATAATTCAGCTTAAATAAAATAAAAAATATGTCATTATATTTGAATTTATTATTCGTAATCCTTGTATCTCTCTTGCACTGTTCACACCCAAATTCTTTTCCGACTGCCATCGTACATATCCCAAAGACTTTTTCGCGCTGAATTCAATACTGTTGTCAGAATTTGCGTAGTACACCAGGATTTTTAGTAAATTGGAGTAAAATGGGCCAAAAACCATCCCAGTTTAGTATTACATCCCATTTAACTAAAGATCTTAATGTTATGCAAATTTTGATGATGACATCGTGTTCAGCGCAAAAAAAAAATCCCGAGGTATGTACTATAAAGGCACTCCAAAGAGGAAAAAATTGATTTTTCTTTTTAAACTATGTAAATTATATAGAAAATCTAAAATTCAAACAATTAACTTAATGAAAATAAATCATAGGATCATGAATTAAAATTTATTTGAAAGTTCTTGAATTATACTTTTACATGTCATAGACTTTATTTAAAACAAGGTTTTGTTTTGTCGTAAAAAATGTTGAAGATAGTAAAAAGCGCAATTTTTTGCCTATTTCATTCAAATTTGGATTATTCTTATTAAAATATAGTAATAACTTGGTATATTTCGTTCCTTTTTATACAAGTTATGTCATTTTGGTTCCTTGAAATTAAATTAGTGCCTTTTAGACAAGATAAATTAAATAAGTCTCACAAATCTAGCGTCAGTAACTGTGTTACAGACTTTGGTGTTAGTTCTGCAGGATTGAGGCAAAAGCAGAGGGAAAAATGATGCGACAGCAGCCCGCATTTTGCGTACGACACAGAATTTCGAATCGTGAAAAGAGACTTAAACGTCTAATCATAATCTTACAATTAACAGGTAAATAATCTGAAGAGCGTAAACTCAAAATTTAGCGTTATCATTGCATTTTAAAGATCAACTAGGAAATTGAGCGAACGCGCAGAAGAAACTCGAAAGCATTACGTATATTACGAAAAGTTTTACAGATGAAAAAGTTAACGATGCACCGAAAAACATGGTGTGGAAATGCTCGTTCCGCTAACTATTACGCCACATATATTTACGCTGCATATTGCTGCCGGAAGCGGTATCGAACAACAAACATCGCGTCGGTGTAAACGCTCAATTAATATCAAGTAACGAATATCGGTTAAACAGTGATTTTGGCGTCGATCGGGTTTTATATGGCGCAACGTGTGGAAAGTTTAACAAAATAGCGTTAATAATCTCGCGCGCGAGCGTACGTGCGCGAGAAAGAAAGGGTGAGAAAGGGGGTGAGAGAGGGAGGGAATATAATCGTCGCTTTTATCGGCCTCCGCACCCGGTAACGAGTGTGCCCGAAAATTCCTCGGTCGGTCCACGCGCAACTGACGTCGCCCACGCGATAATAATTACTGCTAATGTAAATGTTCGTTAATGGACGTCATTAAATGCAACGCCGGCGGAATGGCCGCGGGGCGCCCGTGTAAGTCTATACACACGCTCGCGGGGCTTTGCCAATTATATTAATTAAATAAACATTATAATCAGCTAATTAAATCTAGCGCGCTCAACCCTGCGTCCTTCCCCCTCCCCCTCCCCTCCCGTATCCCACGTACCCCACCCGTGCACGTATCGCGTACTCTCCCCCGCGCCCCACCGTGAAGATACACAATATCGTGAAATCCAATCGTGTCGAGCAAGATTTACTATCGGGAGTCGCTCGCACGATTCGTCGCGGCGGTTCAAGCGAAAGCGCGGCTGACGTTGCGATCCGACGCGTAATTGCACGCCAATAAACGTTTAATTAAACTCCGCGAGGATAGGAGAGGATTTTTATCCACGATCCAACGATCACGCAGACCGGTAGAAGTATCCTTAGAAAAGTTATGGAGATTTTCTTAAAGAAATTTAATCCTTTGATTGCAATCTGGATCTTTTTTGGCGAAATTTCACTCTCAAATTTTTTTCAAAATAAAGGAGGGATCAAATACTTTAATATTTGAGTTAAAAAATTACCTGGTAATGTAATAGAAAGTGTTGGAAAGTAATTTTAAATCTCTAAATTTTTTCACATTTTTTTTTAAACTTAGAACTGTAAAAAAGCTTGGGTTGGATAAAAAAAATTTGGACTGTGCAGACGGAGAATTAATACTGTAAGTATTAAATTGATTAACGATTATTTACTTATTTTAAGTAGGTATAAAAAAAAACAACAATAGTGCTTTTAATACTCAAAATAAGTAATTAATCACTAATCAATTTAATGCTAACAGTATTAAATTTCTCATCGGGCTACGCGCGATGACGTTCGTTCCTTGATTAGATACACGGAAAAAGCAGAACCATTTTGCTGGAATATCTCATAATTTAGCTAGATACAGATCTGAAAATAATTTTGTTGAAGTATCAAAATAATTATGTAAGAGACTCAAGCATGATAAGCAACGTTGCAAAAAGTTTTGACATTTTGGCAACTAGCTTGAACGTGCTTCATAATTATTTTAATCATAGTTTAACAAAATTTTTTTTGTACCTAACTAAATTTTTAACTACTCTAGCAAAACCATTCTTTCTATAAATCCCGACTTAAGGATATATTAGGATAGAAAGATATATAGTCTCTTTTTGCAAAAAGTGACTGGAAATTTATGCTTTCCGTATAAAAATAAATGTTGAGCGAAACAATTCAATAGAGTTAGTATTTATATTTAACAATATAGTTTTATAGTTTAAATGGAAACTTCATTTTGTTTTAATTGTTTTTTTAAGCATGTCTACTTTTTATTTAAAAAATTTTTAATCCAGGTTGTAAATAATTATCAAACTTCTTATATTATTTTCACACAAATACAATATAGAACATTCTGTAATTTTTTCATAATTTCTTCATTTTATTAAAAACTACGCGTAATACATCTTTAACTCATGGACTTTTTCGATCGACTGATTTTAATTGCCGTCACAGTAAACGCGACAATTCTTAAGATATATGCCCACGTATACACGCGCAAATATGTCGACGTTGCATGTGTACCCACACGAAGTTCTCTCTCTCGGTGCCGGCCGGTTATGCTGGCCCTCGAAAAGCGGTTCGTGTCATTAGTATGTTAATTGGTAACAGCCTGGTTTGCCTCCCCGGCCCCCGACTGCCGCCCCTTGCCATGCCATGCTGCCAGCCGACCCGGCTGCCTGCCACGTCGCGTTGCGAATGCATATACGTCGTCCGAGGCCCACCGAGTTTGTACGTTAAGATGTTTAATCACTTCTGTAATTAAACTGTCCCTCAAAGGGTTAATTGTCCCATAAACCCATGAATACGTTAACGAGCGCGCTACGCACTTCGCGAGCATCGCCAGCGGCCAAGGAATCGCGACAGCAACGAGAAAATGATATGTATAAAAGTGCCACGAAAAGGAAATGTGCACATGAGAACCGTTAATTGAAGAAAAATTGTGAAAATGCCAAATGCGATTCTTTGGAAATGTCTTTGGAATGACATTTAAAATCCGTAAAAATCACATTTTCTTTAAATATCATTTAGAATAATTTTTTGTTGATGATAAATAAAATAAAACATTTGATGACTAAAACTGGCTTTTGATGACAATATGTATAAAATATTTTTTTACACATTCTTTTATTCTAGATTTATTACCCATTTATATACACAGTAACTTTTTAATTAATGTAAAATTGTGCAATTTTTATTAAATTACATAATTAATTAAATATACAATTATATATATTTTTGTTAAATATAGAATTATTCAATTATTATTAAATTACATAATCTATTAAATATACAATTCACATATTACTCAAAATTAAATTTCGCATGGATCACACAAAAGGCTATGAAAAATTAAATATCATAAAATTGGTATCATAAAATAATATATTATTATTAAGTAATAATCAACATGTGTCGTTATATTAAATTGGATCTCAAGATCATTTATTCAGCCGCAATTCATTAAATCCTGTCGTGTCTCAAAATTGATTTCAACCGAGTCTTTTGACCGAAACGTGATTACAAAGCGAGTTTAAGAGAACGCAAAATAACGGTATCCATCGGCTCGAAAAGTAAGCGGCGAAGAGTGTTAATTTTCGAAATGAAAACGAGACATCCATCTTTAGCGAAATGCTTGGCGCTCAACGCTTCAGCGCCTGGCTCATTCCCTCTCGCTCAATGCATTAGAGTAATGAATTAATTTCCATTGGAGTTCCACCTTGGTCCCCACTTGCTCTCGTCCTCCTCCCCCGACTCCTCTGTCACGCGCAACCCATCCACGGCTGTTCGCGTCGACCCTTACTACTCGACGTTCGTCTCCCGCTATAATCTGGATTTAAAATCTATTTTCCTAATTGTGATCGTGCCGGTGGTTGCCTCGACTTTCCTTTTTGATTTTCATTCGCGTCTTCGAGAATGCATGCGCAGTTAATATTGTTGGTCGACGTTTTCACATCTAGCATCCGACATCAGCGTGAATTTGTCAATGGTTTTATTGAAATATCTAAAAATTTAGGTAAATACAGATCTGAAAATAATTTTGTCGAGATATCAAATAATTATATAGAACGCTTAAACTGATTGCTAAAATATCAAAACTTTTTGCAGTGTTGCTCATTATGCTTGCATTTCCTACATAATTACTCTCTAAATCTGAATCAGTGGATAAATCACTGAATCGGGTAATTAGTGGCATACTTGGCACTAATTAATCAATGAAATCCACCTGAAACGGAAAGGAGAAGTTCGAGCATTATAATTAAAATACCAATATTTGCACGTTAATTTCAATCTTCCAATATCATATAAATTGAATTTATACACTAAAAGTAAATAAGATTAGTTAGATCAAAAATAATAATAATAATTAGCTAGGCTACGTTAGGGATTCCACGTTTTATTCATTGATTACATCAGTTACATACTTAGGACTGATATCAGTGATTATCCACTGATTCAGATTTAAAGAATATTTGATGATTCAACAAAATTATTTTCAGATCCACACACTGAGAAAAAAGTTTGAAAATATGTCTTAAATCTTAATACATATTTTTTCATTAATATTAACTGAGCATTTTTTTAAGTAAATATTTTACTCAATAAAAGAGATTTTTTTGTAAGTAAATATTTACTCAATAAGAGAAAATGACAGTTAAATTAAATTAATAGTTCTTGTACTAAATAAATATATACATTTAGTAAATATTTATAATAGTTAGAGAAATACTGTTCTAACAAATATTTATTAAAATTTAGCACATCCTTTTTTACTGTATTCAGCTAAGTTTTTAGATACTTTACCTCAAATTCATTCTTTCTATGAAATAGTTTCGATCTCTTCGAATAATAATATTCTCCATCAAAAGAAAGTGGCGTATTCTCTTGCACATTTACTGATATCCATATTTCCGCGTTCACCATATACCTTCTCACGGAAATAAATTGCAAGATAACGCCAATGCTATTCCGATATTCGGCGAGCACACGCCAAATTTCCGCGAAAAAGAATGCCTTAAGAATGGCATGGGGTCCCACCTTCTTCGCGTCTTTACTTTACGAGGTCGTAAGGGCGCGCGAGCGAGCGAGCGAGCGGCGTGACTGGTGGGTGAGCCAAGCGGTCCGGCGAGGGGAGAGGCTGCGGGGGGCGGGAGGCACCGAGCAAAGGGGGAACCAAGACTCCGGTCAATTAAGCGCAGGAAATTAGAGTTTTAATTACGCAGTCATTCAGAAAATTACATCGGGGGCCGTGAAGAAGGCATCCGCAATCGGCCAACGTGCGACGGCAGCGGCGCGACGACGATAGTGGCGGACGGCTTTCTCTGTTCCTAGACGTAGTACAATTATTTTTGACGAAAACAACATTACGTGCTAAATATGTCCTGGCTACCGTTTTCCATCTTTACGTCAAAAATCCTAACGAGATCTAGTGAGGACGAGATTAAAAACGCCGGTTCAATTGATCTTACCATATAAGAATCGCAGCTTTCTAACAAGGTAACTTATGGAAGATCTTGCTTTCTGAAAGTTTTCGGAGTCACTGAATTCGATTCTAGTCAGAATTCTAAATTAAAATTTCAAAATAATAGTCTGATTATCGCGAGACTCGATTTTAGGAGATTTTTGGTATCTTTGAGTTTGAATGTAGTTTAAAAATAATCGAATTTCAAAAGGATAGTAACCTCCATGAGGGAAGACTTAGTATCAGGATTCATAATCAGAGTTTGTGAAAGTCAGTTTGGAAATTAGTATTAACTGTTTACGTAGCATTGATTAGCTTCAAATAAAGTGAAACTGCAAATTTGATGTTACTTCGCAATTAAAAACTTCTTAAAACCGAGTATTATAATAATGAAATCATTTTTTTAACTTGATCCATATTGAATTCATCATTTTGAACTTTTTTATTTTTGATCTCAGTTCGAATAAAGTATTATCAAATTACTAGGCCAAGTTTCATAAAAATTAAGTGAACAGTTTATAAAATAAAAGAAAGTGATCCCAAAACCTCATGTCATTCATGAGGCATTCCCCAAACGAAGTTGTCGGTCCACAAAGAATTAATATTTGTAAAGAATCATTTTGCTAAAGTATCTAAAAATTTAACTAGATACAGATCTGAAAATAATTTTATTACCAAAATAATTATGTAGAATGCTTAAGCTGATTGTTAAAATAATTAAAATTTCTTGCAGCATTACTTATCATGCACGAGTTTCCTACATAATTATTTTGATGATTTGTTCTTTTTGTAGATGTTACTCGATAATCAGGCGGCAAGAATTCTAATTGGATCGTGAAACAGAATATGACGTGTGTTCGTTTTAATTGCATTTCATGCGGAGAATCAAAAGGGAGAAGTTTCCTAATCTTTTGCCTCTCTCCTGTTTCTTGTCAAAGCAACGCATACAGCCGTTTTGTTTCTGACGCAACAGATACCACCGAAAAACGGAATTCACGATAGAATATAGAAGCAGCATACAGCGATGTATTCACGACGCACCACTAGCGTTAAACACGGCCATTTGATTTCCAAGCCATGATAACGTTGGGCGCAATATTCATATCAGATGAATGAGATGCAGTATTCAGACGCGCGGCAATTAGCGCAAAATGCGCGACTAAATAGCGACGTGGACCCAAGGCGCGTGGATTGAATAACATTTAAATTAGCTCGGTTTTGTTTTAATTCTTTTCATGTTCTCCAGACCTAATCAAGAGTTTCAGCGATGGAATCAAATATCTATCCTGCCGCTTAAATTTCCTTGCTCATCCGCGCGCAAATCGAACCCATAGGCATTGCCTACTGCCGACGCGGTCAGTCGATACATGCGATTCGTGTCGATTGTTTGTCCGTCCGGCTGGGATTATATTTTAATCAGTTTACCGATTGCGGCCGGCGCAGGATGCCTTTCCGTTAAATGCCTCCGCTCGAGTGAACTTAATCAAAAATGCCGCGAAATCCGCTAGAAAGGGGGAGAAACTCGATTTGGCGCGACGAATTTTATTGCGAGCATTTTCCGTCGAGCGGATGAGGATTCAACGTCTCGAAGCTACGTGCTGCCAATTTTTTTACAAGTTGATTTTCATGGGTACAGCCGGATAATGCAAACTGCTCGATAATGTTCGAAAGATAGGTTAATCTTCCGGAGTTGACGGATCTATTGGACCTACATACCCTCGATTATATTTCTCCGAAGCTGACGGTTGGACCTTCTATACAGACGATTGTTTAGATAACAAAGATTATGATAAGTAAAATGATTCAGCTTTCTCTGTGAAGTAATGCTCTAAAATCTTTGAAGTGGAATCTAAAGAGAGAAATCTCACTCTTAAAAATTTATAATTGAGCCATTTTTTTTTAACACTGACTTAATTATCACTCTTTAGAATTAGGTTCATTCAAAAAGATTTCAGAGAATATTAAGATAAAAAGTATATTATATTATATTTATTATTAGGTTTTAGTTGTACATGTATATATTATACTGTTCAACGTCCAAATTCTCTCGGAAGTGCCATAGTATAAATTCCAAAATTTTTTTTGCGCTGAACACGATACGATCATCAGAATTTATGTAGCATATCAGAATTTTTAATAAATTGGAGTGAAATGAGCCAAACACCATCCAATTTATTATTACACTCTAATTTAATAATAATCTTGACTACTACGCAAATTCTAACAATGACATCGTGTTCAACGCGAAAAAATATGTATTAAAACATTTTGAAGAGAAGAAAAGCTTTTTTACTGTGTAATTATTGTATATAAAAAATCTAAAATTCAAGCAATCATAATTTGATGAAAATAAGTCATACGATCATGAACTGAAATTCATTTCCAAGCTTTTGAATTGTACTTTTAGATATAGTGTAGATTTTATTTAGAAACAAGATTTTATTTTGCTATAAAAAATTTTGAAAATCACCTCAATTTTATTTAAAATCCTGATATACTACACAAATTCTGCCAATTCGTTTACAATACTAAAAAATCTTTGAGGTATGCACCATAATACTTTGGAGAGAAAAAAGTAATTTTTTGTCACAAACAGCAATTGCAATTTTACATAAAAATCGAAATCAAACAATTCAATTTTCTTTATCTCCGAAAAAAATTTTTTTTTATTTTAATACATGTCTTTGAATATTATCAAACATTTAGTTATGGTAAATAAATATTCAATAAAAATGATAGTTAAATCAAATAATTATGATAATTAATAGTTTTGTACAAATAAAAACATTTAATAAATATTTACTTAGAACTATTCAAACAAATTTATTTATTTAGTATTTTTTTCAGTTTATTTTATCTGCAAATTTGAAGTATTCTTGTAAAAGTACACTTAGTATTAATTATTTTTTATGAGTCATGTATTTCGGTTTCTTGAAATTAATTAATGTCTTTTAATCAACACGTATTAAATAGATCTCACAGATCCAGCGTCGGTAACTGTGTTACAGATTTTGACTTAAACTCCGGGGAGTTAAAGACGCTTGAAGCTGCATCAAAGGCTTTCCGATCTTTTGTATCGTTTCGTCATCGTACATCTTTTGCGGAAATATACCGTGCCACGAATAGATTGATCGCGAAACGACCGAAACAATGTCCGCCACCACTCTCGGCATTAACAGCTTTGAATTAGGTCTCGATTTGGGTAGCGTCGAATCCCAAGTATGCAAATAATTAACAAACTTTAATTCGAGACCGGGCTCTGCGTCTATCCGTATCGGGTCTACAGAAGCGAGAGTTACGAGAAAATTTTCTGGCAGGCGCGAACGCGCGCCCTTGTCCGTTATTCTCCTTAATCCCTCGTGATTTCGAGAAAACTACGTGCAGCTAGCCGGCGCGTGGTGCCGTAGTGCTCGAGTGCTTCTCGCGGGGTGCACCGACTTTTTGGATAATTACAGCCGTCTCCGTCGGTCTGAGGCAATTATAATTGCCGACTCCTTTCGCAATTATAAGTTTCTGGGAGACTTACCGCGGCACGACGCACGGCGGAAAACGGTAGGAGCCTCAGAATCAAAAGGGAGAAGCTCGCGAAGGAGAGAGGGAGAGAGAGAGGGAGAGGGAGAGGGGGAGAGAGAGAGAGAGAGAAGGTTGGGACGAGGAGGGGATGATAGGGGTGGTCGTGCTATACGTGGAAACGTTAATTGGGGTGACCTGCTCAGAAACTAGTTACCGGAGGGTTGCACTGATATTCCGTGGATCCTATATGCCCGTCGCATATGGAGGGAGAGAGCGGGCAGGGGGAAAGGGAGGAGGGTAGGAGTATGTGTGGTGGGTGGTACACGCTCGACGCAGCGGTTGATGCCCCGGACTCACGTCGTATTCCACGCCGGTAACCATCCCGCTCCGCGCGCGCGGATGCTGCGAGTTCGTTAGCCCGCTGATTTGATGCAACCTGCACGCGCTTAGCTTCGGTCTGCCGTTGACATCACCGAGCTCTAACGACGTTGTTGCAACGCATGCGGATCGCAAGGGCGATGCCGTTTGAGAGAAGAGACAGAAAGAATGAAGAGATAGAGACGAAACTTGAATTTCGATTCAAAGTTTTTATTACAGGCTTATTAGAGGCCGATGATAATATAATATGAAGGATTTCATTTGGACAGCCTGTTCTAATATTTTCTACACTGATTGTGAGAGAAAAATGTTTAGTATTTGTGATTATATACGGTTTTGCTAAAATATCTGAAAATTTAGCTAAAGATACAGATCTAAAAATAATTTTGTTTGTACTAGCAAAATAATTATGTAGGACGCTCAAACTTGCTAGAATATCAAAACTTTTTGCAGCATTACACATGCTTGAGATTCCTACGTAATTATTTTGATAATCTAATAAAATTATTTTCAGATCTGTATCTAGCTAAATTTTTAAATAATTCAGCAAAATCGTCCTTTTCGTGTAATTGTATGATAAGTTAATTATGGTTAGGAGCTCCATTTTTATAATTATTACTATGTTAATGATAATAATTATATTTATAGTTCTATATTTAAAAAATATACTATAGTTGACAACGATAATAATTATTTTATAATCGTTTTCGGTGTCTATTTTTTTTTTTAAATCAATATAATAAATAAAGTCGTTAAATAGCCTAATATCTGGAAATTAGTTGGCGAAAAAGAGGGAAAGGAAGATTTTGTCTGTTAATTATATCATATTCTATTCGTAATAAAAGTTTTATCTTAAAAAAACGAAGTTTAATGGATTGAAGATTGTTGTTAAATTTATTTGTCACGCTATTCTTGTTCTGTTATATCATGTACCACGCTTAAATTTGTTACAATTTTTTCTCTCCCTTTATACAAAGGAAAAATCGTGTGAATGTAATTATTATTTTTACAGAAATTTTAACACAAAGAGACACAACGCTAATTAGAGGTAAATAAAATACATGTTGCTGAAAGGTAAAGTAAATTACCGTACGCAAAATCTACGTTTAATGTACTCTCTACTTCTGAGTCGAATGAAAAACATTCGACATTCAGTGACCCAAAATTTATACTTGAACGCCACGATCATTGAATTTCTTATACTTTTTTTCGCCCAGTATCCTACGTGTCACGAATACGTTGTGAAAGTCGAGACATCCGCGAACATCCGGCTGCCCGCATCCAGTCATCTTTCGGACTTCCGGACCATCCAGAAACACTTGTCCACCCCTTGTCGAGGAACAACCCCCCTCTGTTGCGCCACTGTCGGTCCTCGGTGTGATCTTCTATACTTCTGTTTTCTAGCTACCGACCTCCCGCTCTCCTTCTCTTCCTCCTTTCGTGAACGCCGATGGAAACGGTGGCTTCGTGGCACGGAGAAGTTAATTATAAGCGATACCAATCTCTCGGGGTTGTTGGGTGGTTGGTAGGACTGGGAAGCACTGACAGCCAATTACCACTCCGTGCCGACCCTCGCGCACGAGCCATCCCTTCATCCCTCGCTCTCCTGCCTTCCTCCTCCGTCTCTCTCTCTCTCTCTCTCTCTCTCTCTCTCTCTCTCTCTCTCTCCTCCCTCTCTCTCCTCTCCCTCTCTCTCCCTCCCCCCTCCTCTCTCGCTCTCGCTCTACCAACTATCTGGCTCTTTCTATCTCATTCACCAACACTCTGCTTCCTTCTCTCTTTCGTCGATCCTTCGTCCTCACGTCAGTGACGAGTCAAGACGGTTTGACGCCCTAGGCGCGATATAATCCGCGAGGTGTAATATATCTCTTGTAGGGTGCCGAGCAAACGGATCGTATAATGATGGATTGTCTGTCTTTATCTCCCTCTCTTTCTCTCTTCTTCGGGTAAATTAGAGTCAAAGGTCACCAACGACGTATAAGAAAGCGAGAGTTCAGGTTCACCCAATATATGAAAGCCTCAAGCGGGCATCTATTTTATATCCGCCACTGATCCTCACGTCGCTCACGTGCGTACGCCTGTTCGCACACCAATTCCAAATCCTGTACGCTCTCACTCCAATATAGGAAATTAAAAGACTGACCGATGATTGCACGGCGTGGCGTAGCTTTCCTTCCTTTCGGCGGTGGCCAGGCAAGTCTTCCCCTTCGGGTGAGTCGAAAAAGGAGGAAAATCGACCGCTACTTATATATAACGAAAATTGCGGATTCGACTGCGAACAGATCGCCGCCTCGCCGTCAAATGCGACTCGTCAATTATTCACGCCCGCCAAGACTCGTTTCCGGTTATATATAATCCGTGGAGAAAGTCGAACACTATTCGAATAGATCCTCATTCAGTTATTCCAGTAAACATTTTATTCCTCGTTTATCTCACATTATTTTCTATTTGCAGTGTAAATAAAAACTAAAGTAAAATGAGTTCATTTTTTTATTACGCTAATAACACGGTACATTTCATTCAACTACTCTCATACTTCATTTATCAATAATTTGTGAAAGTATAATCAACTCTAGTACAAGAAATCTACATTTCTGACTTTGTGAAATATGTTTCTTATATATTGCTTTATATGAAATATAGATTCGATTATATGTTTTTACAAATACAGTTGGAAAATTTGTGTTAAATTTAGTTCATTTCATATATCCCAAACAATTTATTCAAATATTTGTGTTAATTTAACATAAAATGAATATATTAAGAAGTATTTAACATAAATATTATGTAAAAAAATAACACAATAAATATAATACTGATTGTAAAGAAAATATAACACAATTTGTAAAGAAAAATTGCGGAAGTATATTTCTTCAGTAAAATCAATGTTAATAATATATTAAATTAATATAATAACGTTTCAGTAAATTTAATAATTATAATCAATTTAACACACTTTATTTATTTATCTTAAAAGTTACGTTTTGAAGTACATTATTTTTATTTATGTATTTACACATAAATTATGTCATTTAAAAAAATGTTGAACATCAATTTAACACAAAATGTTCAAATAACACAATCACATTAGATTAAATTAACACTCGGTTAAAAATTAAACACAAATATTTTAACAAAGATCAATTTTAACACTAATATAAAATATTTTTGTTGTATAAGTAAATAAATATATAACTAAAACGTATCTATTAATTTATAATGTTATTAAACATAATTTCAACGCTCCAGATTTTTTACAAAAGGTCAAGAATTTCAACATAAAAATTTTAACGAGAACAGATTTTAATACAAATACAAAATATTTTTTACTGTGTATGTGAACAATTGGCTAAAATATATTTATTAATTTATTTTGTATCTTAATTTGTATTGTTAAATATAATTTCCAAATTTTGAACAAAGCTCCAAAGTTTTAACAAAAGATCGAGGATCCTGAAAACAATCCCAAATATGTACAATGTCGCTAGTCCTATTGGTTTTAATCAGTTTTGGTAGACCGCCTCATCCACGTGCGAGCAACATTATCGTCGGTTAGCAAAGCTATCCGGCCGTAAAACAGACATTATCGTATATGCGCGGGATGCTCCGCACTCAAGGGCATATAATGCACTCGAACGTAATTCCGATTACAGCCGATTCCTCCCCACCGCAAGGCAAGATACGCTCCACGACCTCGTCAAGAATCCCGCAATTGCCGAAAGGGCAAGAAGCATCCCCTCCGACGCGCACACAAACGTATCGCGCGTGTATCGTAAACTCATAGTTTGCGGCTCGGTGCAGTTATCGGGTTCGGGTGCTCGTTCACCGGTTCGCCCGAGTTAATTATAGCCGATGGTTATCAACCGGTTAACTCCGACACGCCATTACGTGTCTCGTCTCGTCTCGTCTCGCCTCCTTTCGCACGCTCTCTCGGCCCCCCTCTGCATCTCGAGTTCCGCTTCTCTGCGTCGCGTATAACGCCACTCGATGCATTTCGTTCCCTGCAACCAACGTGTTGTTCTCGCGAAATCAGCAGATCGAGGGAGAGGAAGAAAAACAAAAAAAAAACAGATAGAAAAAGCTCCCAAGTTTACACAATTTATTTTTTAGCTACGACAGCTTGCATTGTATTAACGATAATTGCCGATATCTTTACTTTTTTTTGTAAAGTGTCACGATTTTCTGATTTCTTAATATTCAGTATTTGACAATGAAGCTTAAGACAGATTTCTATCAGAATAAAAATCTCAATTATTACAAAATAAGTAAAAAGCAATATTTTTATATCCATTTGAATCCCGAATATTAATTCACTCGAAACATCTTTATCTACTTATTTATAATTTGTTGCTTTTCATTAGTTTTTTTTTTCATTAATGCTAAAAATTGTAATTACATTTATAAAAGATTTTCTTTTCCATATTTTTAAATGTATTGCTATTTTCTTAAATATACTTATAATTATTTTTACTCTTTTTAGTATCTCTATTTTATTTTTATTTTTATTTTTATTATATAATAAATATTATCCCTCTCTGTCACATTTTGCATGCGTCATATTCATTTAATTGTTCGTAAAGAATTTATCGTTAAATAAATAATAAATATTGTGAATGCAAGGTAAAACTCTTTAAGCAGTAGCAATAATATTTTTGTCTAAGAAATGAAAGCTCCAAATTGATCAAATAATCCGTCTAATGGCTGACAGTCCATCGGCCGGAGTTCAATATCGCTCTGTATATCGGATCGCGCAAAAAGCAGTCGTTCCACCTTCGCGAGAGCGCGATATAGAAGTTAACGGTCGAAGCGCGCTCCTCGAGAAATCAATCGGAGAATGGCCTCGTTAATCTGACGGGGTGGTTTCTGGATGCTCGGTTACTCTTACATCACGTAATAGTATCGGGACCACCCCCGCCCGGTCGAGCTGCTCGCTTGCCCCTCGTCTCACATCCTTTATCCTTTCCCATTCCCGACTATTCTGGCTCTCTCTCTCTCTCTCTCTCTCTCTCTCTC
>NW_017257263.1:177931-183896 GCF_001594055.1 Mycetomoellerius zeteki | reverse complement strand
CTCTCTCTCTCTCTCTCTCGCTCGCTCTCTCTCTCTCTCGCTCTCTCGCTCTCTCGCTCTCTCGCTCTCTCGCTCTCTCGCTCTCTCTCTCGCTCTCTCTCTTCCCTCCGTCTATCCTTATTTCTATCTTACTTGCTCACTCTGTCTCTCTCTTTCCCGCCGTCCTCTCTAGCTAAGAGAAGTCTGCGAGTGACTGAGTGGTTATTTAGGTAAGAGCCACTCTCCCCGCGAGAACGGAGGTTGCCACGACTAAGTAATGGTCCTGCAACATATTGTGCAAAGAAAAACCCGGCCACTTGTTTACCGTCGTGTTGTGAGAGAGCCGTCGAGAGGGGTGCGGATCCTTCACGGTGGCTCGCATTGAATCGCCGGGGAAAACGACACCGCCGTGACAAAGTCTGGTACGCGATTAGGGACAGATTAGCGCGGCAAAGAAGCGTGTGAGCGTATCTGCACACGAAACCGTTACAGCCGTTATGTACGAGTTACAGTGGGAATTGTGTAAATTATGTGAATTGAGAGGGTTTGCAAAATATTTTTTAGAGCGACAGCATAAGTGAAGCTACTATTTTATATACGTATATATACATATACAGGGTGTCCATGAACTAATGGTACCACCGAGAAGCGAATGGTTTTGCATGAAAAAATAAGTCGAAGACTTAGAATAAAATTTTTTCATATAAAGTTTTGTTTTCGGAAAAATCGACTTTAAGTATTTGCCGAACACGGATTTAATTTTAACAAATTAAAGCACCAGAGAATTAAAGAACACGTTAGAAAGCGTTCAATGAAATATACTCTGAAGAGCAGAATTGTGTATTAGACAGAATGGGGAGGGAGGGGGACAACAATTTATAAAATGATAAAGTTTATCTTGCGTAAATATCCTGTTTTTATTGTACAGACTTAATTACCCAGTACAATAATAAACTCAAACATAAGAAGAGAGATAATAGTCTATAGCGAAATTCATTAAGTTGAGACACAGTTACGTGCACACATACCCAGTGAATATTTAAAATTGATTTTTTTGGAAACAAAGTCTTATATGAAAACATCTCTACATTATTGTTATTTTTTTTAAATGTAAAATCGTCCCCTTCCTAATTGTATCACCAGTTCACGGATACTGTATGTCTATATATACACGTACATATATATAGTATACATATATATGTATATATTTTATCTAATAGCGAATTCGAGTGGACGCACTAATGTGCGTTTATGCATATTAAAGTCGTTACACATTTAATCTGATTGTGAATGTAAAAATGAAATACAAATACTTTGGAATTATAAAATACATATTTTATCTATAATAATAGAACAATAAAGTGCATTAAAGATCGCGGTTTAACCTACTTCTATATTACATTAAACACACACACACACACACACACACATTTTTATGTCAATGACGGTTATATACGACGGCTTTGATGTGCATCAAAACTAGTGTGTCTGAATAGTGCAGTTTAATAATCTAGAAGCATGAATGTGAAATTTATAATAATCGCTAAAAAATGTATAAGCAATCTCATTTTCGATAAGACCGTTCCGCTTTTATTGAATATTTATCCGATAAAAACAGATCATCCGTAAAGATCTTCCGCCATCCTTTCAGATTTTATTTTTTTATTTTTTTTAATTATTTATTATTAATTCTCTCATGCGATTTATAATATATATAATATATACTGCAATTACAATGTATATCACAATTTATTTTACATAATATAGTAGTAAGTGTACAATACGGAATTATGAAATATGTTACAATAAGATTACTATACATTTGAGATATTTTATTGATTACACGAAGGCGTTTGAAATAAATATAACATAAAATTCACAATTCCTAAATATTGGCTACTGTAAATATTACGAAAAAAATGAATAATTCTCTTATTATTTTTTTGTTATTAAAAAATGCGAAATTTCATAGTGCAAGCTAATGATTAAATAAAAAATTAACGTAAAGTATATTCTATAATTCACGTTATTAAACGTGACGAATAATTTAATCTGCAATCTTCACGATATCCATAATTTTATAAAAATTGTTACTTAGTAAATATTGTTTTACGCGATGACGAGAGATCAATCAAAGCCCAAGAACGTGAATAGATAGCAGTCTTCAACAAACCACTTATCGCAGAATGTAATTAAGAAATGTGTATAACACACAAATATTTACCATGAGATGGACGTGAAATTCGTGAATAAATTTATTAAAAAATTTATTAAAATTTTCATATATTGTGATTAATAACAAATAATGATAATTTCAACTCTCGAATTTTGCAATAATTTTGGAAAATGTTCGTGATTTTGTAATATTAAATTTCAAGCGGATGTTAAATTTCGGGAGCGAGAAGCTATTATTTAATCATTGGTTTAGCATTTGAATCTTCACGCTTTTGCATATAATAAAATTTGTATTAAAGGCAGCAATGATTTTTGGAAACGTAAAAGTTTTAACAAAACGTAAAAAACGCTATGTCTTCTAACAATAAAAATCACAAAAATAAGTAAAACTTATTAAGCGCTAATTGAGCGAATTTGGTGTTTATATCTGGCATTAGTATTATAGGAAAGTCCCCTATTATGAGATAGGCGCCTAATATGAGATAGCAGCGTTTCTGCTAAACTAATAAACGCTATCTATTGGTTCCACTATGAATTTATTGCTCTTGGATTGAAAACTATTTTAGTAAAAAGTTCATTATTAGATCATGCCTGTAGTTATTGTAAAACAAGATTTTAGAATTTGGATGTCTTCAAGTTTTATTGAGATGAGCATTTAAATCTTGTTTATTATTTAATAAATAAATATTTGGCAATAAAATCTTCATGTAGTAAGGTCGTACTAATAGAAAAATACGGGATATGTTGAATTGTTTAATTATAGAAGTTAGATTTGATGATCGTAAAGCTATAAGGCGTGGAAATCGTAATATGAGATACCCAGGGTATTCCTAATATGAAATATTAGGAATGCTCCTATGTTATAGTAAAAATCGTTGCTAAAGTATAAATGTTATTGTACAATAATAAAAAAGACAACCGGAATGAACGTCGAGTGTCTATATCTGCGATGCTTGATTCCAACTACCTGAAAACAAGTTCTAAGTATAATCTATTGTATGCTCATTTTTCGCGCACGCTGGCTATGTTTGTTCGTATTTTAGAAACATTAAATAAAGTTTTTGAATTGCAATATTGATATAAGTTTCCGTTTTATTATCGATTTTTCGGGACATCTCATATTAGGAGCACAATTTTTTCATTTTGCGTTTTGCTCACTTTTTACATTTCTTTAATTTAAAAAAAATGGAATTTGAATTAAATTTTAGGTAACGTCATCTTAAAGCTTATTAAATTCCTTTCAAAATGATATATCTATCATTTTTTTTTATTCTACTTATAGACTTCTAGCATTTACCCAAAATGAATTCGATATCTCATAATAGGGACCTTTCCTCTATATAACATTAGTATTTATATACAATACAATTTTTTAAAATAAAATATTTTAATAGAGTTAATATTAAATAGTATTATATGTATAATATATTAGTAAATAATTTTATTATATTCGAGATTTATGGTTTTTAATTTATTACATAATTATATATGATTAATATTATATTCTTGAATTATAATAATCTTTCCATATATCTAACCTGTATCCTTATTTCTATCTGCATCATATTCCTACCAACCCGTATATTTATCGCAACTGCAATTATCCAAAATTAGAGAAGTACAGTAAGAGAAAAATTTTTGTAACTACATTAGTGTACGAGTAATTATGATGATTACTACAGTATTAGTAATAATGACTATATGTGTGTATAATTCTATCAACCAATATACAATATATTTTATTTTAATCGCCCCAGGCGAATAACTTGAGAAGAAGATGAGACTAAAAAAAGTTTCAGACAAAAGTTATGTGACTTCGAAGGAAATACAAGATGGTACCATTTTGACCTTGAGTGATGTTGTCAAAATCAGAGCAGGTCACTTTGAATTTTTTAAATGGATTTTTCATTGCATATTCTTGTAGCATACCTCGAGAGCTTTTCAAAACACTGTAATAAAATATTTTTTCATTAAGTACTTTTCGAATTATTATACAAGGCTTGAAAGTTACAGTACCGCTAGAATTAATGTTACCTAAGGTATCCGATCGACAGCTAAAACCTCTCAAATGTTGTTCAGGATCATGACCTGGATAACCTTGACATTTGTCAAGATCAAGGTCATTGGAGGTTGTTCCTCTTATTTTTATTTTTGTATTAAAAATTCATTTTTACGTAAAATTGAAAATAAGATCGAAAATTTCTCTTTATTGCCGACTGATAATAATCGGCAAATGAGCGTGACAATTTTAAATTCTTTCCTATGATGCGCGAAACACGATCGCATTGTGAACTTTGTTAAGCCGTTGTGTTCTATCAATTAAATTAATTAAATACAAAATTAACAATATTTTCCAATCACATCAATAAAATCAAAATATTTACTATACTATTCCACTTTGTACCCGTGATAATACATTTGACCACCAAGTAAATACACTTAAAAAATTTTCAATTTTGGAAAAAGCTTTTGTTTCACATTGCTATTCGAATAGATTACTACGTTTTACAAATGTTATAAGAATTTTATTTTCAATATAATACAAAAGCATATGGAATTTTTATAACATTAGAAAATAAATAAGAGAAAATTATAGTAAACGTAAATTTTATAGTAAATTCTTTTGTCGACTCATCGTTTCGAATATCGAATATTATTTCAAAAGCATACAAGTGAGAAATAAAGAGTTAATGACATGATATCTACAGAGGGCGAATTTCTCGCGCAATTAATTTACTAATATAATACATTTCATACATTTAAGCGAATACAATTTGAATATATTGAAAATTTATATCAGTACTACATAATAGTAGTAATGCTCCTAAAATTATTTTGTAATATATTAGAAATAAATATTATATTATATTTTAAAATCAATTGTTTAAACTGCCACAAACCTGATCAATTTTAAACTAATCATTACACAAAATTCTTCTATTTCGTGAAATATTTATTGAACCTTATATCATATCATTTTAACTGATATAAAGCCCAGTTATTAGCTATAAGATTATTAATAGATATGGATTGGCTATAAAAGTTTAGACTAAAATTATAAGAACACGTTTAAATTAATCGTGTATATCATTTTATTAAATTATATAAAATATACTATAACTGAAATATTATAAGCTGCATTTTTTTATTTACGATTTTGTTTCTTGCGCACTGAAAATATTTCATCGAGTATATATAATATATTGCATTTTTGAATCAATTTAATCCTGCAAGACAATATTTGGGAAAAGAAAAGAAAGAAAAGTAAAACTCAATATGTGTTTGTTATTCATTGTCAATAAAAAATATTATCAATTTCTTTCTGTATATAGGTTTATAGAGGAAGGTCACCGATACCGACATACCATTTTGTTTTTAGATAATATTTCTTAAACAAATTCAATTTTGCAGTAATTAAGTTTTTCGTAAGTTATGCAAAAATGAGCGTCTGACAAAATGGGCTCCAAAACTGATATAGTAGGCAATAATGCCAACATTCCTATTCTATAAATAAAGATATATCCTATTATATAAAGAAAACTAATTTATGGAACTATAAACATTTAAAATGACATAATATTATCAATAATATAGTCATTATTATTTTAATTATGCAATTTGCAAAAGAACACCGTAAGAATTTTCTTCTCGGATTCATAGAATTTGTTTTTAGCTGATTTGGTATAGAAATAAGCCATAAATATATGAATTATGAGTTTGTACTTCTTTAATTAGCTAAACAGATCACGTTTTTATTAGTATTAATAAGGTGCAAAAGTTAGTTTCTAAGAAATAAGGGGATGTCGCTTTA